>NW_024609882.1:78447421-78449921 GCF_016920785.2 Ixodes scapularis
TGGCTTGAGAAAGGAATGACCAATTGAAAGCGTTAGTAGAGCCAGAAATGTGTTTGATGGTGCAGACGTTGTTGAGGCGAGAAGATGTTCGGTCGGGGGGTAATAACAAAGTGGTTTTGAGGTCGGGAATGTGGTAGTAGATTTTGTGAATAAAGCACAGCTGAGAGACTTTTCTGCGAAGCTGCAAAGAGGACATGGTTAGTTCAGTTTTTAGCGCTGAGACACTGAAAAAAAAAGTCATAAGTGGATGAAATGAAGCGAGCAGCTCTGTTCTGAACTGCCTCTACAGGGTATTGATGAGGTACAGTCGATGGGTATTCCAGATGGTTGAAGCATATTCTATTTTTGGGTTCGACGTACGTGTCAAAGGTTAGCTTACGGACAAAGGGTGGAGCGCTTTTTAATTTACGTCTGCTTAGTCCAAGAGTTCCAGATGAATCGGCAGTAATGACTTCAATGCGGTTATTTCAGGGAAGGTCAGATGTTAGTCGTACACCAAGGAAATTATACACAGTAGCGGTCTCAATCAGATTGGAGTCGAAGAAGTAATTAAATGACAGAGTGATTTTTTTTCTTGGTGAAGTGGATTAGTTTGCGTTTATACTTGTTTAATGACATAATCCACTCTTTGCACCAATTGTTAATTTGAACTATATCTTCCTGAAGCTGGTTATTATTTTGCACACAAGTTACTTTGTTATGGATGACGCAGTCGTCGGCGAAAAGGCGTATTTTTGAAGATATACCAATGAGAATGTCATTAATAAATAGTAAAAAGACTTAGGGCCCAAGTACGAACCCCTGGGGAACACCAGAAGACACATTTATTAAGGAAGATTCATGATCATTATGGACGTGACCTGTACACGGGGAAAAAGAAAGTCACGAATCCATGCAAACGGTTATTGGTCGAGGCAAAAAGATGATAGCTTAGAAAGAAGGCGTTGATGGAGGACACGGCCGAACGCTTTGGAAAAACAAAACTGCGTCAGTCTGGACGTGACATTCAAGGTTAGGGTGCAAGTCATGAATGAAGTCGTAGAGCTGTGTTTCGCAGGAAAGTACCTTTTGAAAACCGTGTTGCTGTTTAAAGAAAAAAAAATGGGACGATAGGTGCCTCATGATATTGGAGTAGAGGATATGCTCAAGTAGTTTGCAAGAAATTGAAGTCAAAGAAATATGGCGATAATTAGATGTGGAAGAGCGGCTGCCCTGTTTAAAGACTGGGAATTACCCTTCCCACCTTTTGGTCAGATGGAAGGCAGCTTTGAGATAAGGACTGAATAAAGATGAGTTTCAAATACTCACTAGAAATAACACTGGTGTTTCTTTTAAAGTTTAGAGTTGATGTTATTGGTTCCAGCGGACGAAGGAAGTTTTAGTTTATCAATCAATGTTTTAATACCAGCGGAGTTAACGTTAATAGGATGCATGCGCTCGTAAAGCTCTTCAGGGAGAGTGGGGCGGAGTCCAAGCACTCGTTAGTAAACACTGATGAAACGTATTCGTTAAACACAGAACTATTATGGTCGACGTTGCATATCCGACCATTCCTAACTCTAACCATCTTCCTAAACGTCCGTGAGTGTCCTAACACCAGAAACCGGAATTTTAAAGGTTAAAAACGGCACGTTGCGAATATGGAACGCTCACTTTCATGCAAAGCTGACGTCAAGTGACTCAAATCGAAAAACATGCATATTTACAATATTGTTCTCTCTTCTGGTGAAGGCTCAGCAACCGTTGCATTCGTTTTCGCGCACGAAAGGGGGACTCCCAGAGAAAGTAAGAACGCAGTGATGGTCTTTATTTTAACAATGTAAACACACTTGCAGGCGTGCGCTGATGAAGCCTCAAAATCAAAGCTCTCGTAGTGTGATTCGTGACTGTGCCGGCTACTACCCAACCTCGTTGTCACGCCACTTTCTGCAAGCAAACACTAAAATTCCCAGTAAACACACAAAAGCGACATCGATACAATTATCTTCTAGAATATCACCTTATTTAGTCATAACTGTTTCAATAGGCACTACAAGTTGTATTCATTTTAAGAAGAAGCAATTTTTTTTTTGTGAGAAAAAACAAAATATCAATGTTAAGTCTGGTAACGTTGTAATTTTGCCGAATCATTGCCAAATCTTTAGAAAAGATCAACAAAAGTTGCGCCGAATTTTCGATTTGGGGGGGGGGGGGGAGTGGGTCTGGTTTGCCCCCCCACTCAAAAACAAGTTGGTACGCCACTGCCCCCATCGCAGCATTTTGACGAGAAGGCAGGTTTTTTGTCTCGTTTCTTCCAAAGGAACACAGGAATGCATGTCTGGCACGGCGACTTCTGCCCACCGCCCCAGACCGGAAGTGCGTCCGGCGCGCCACCACCGCGGCGTGACGTAGGAGAGTTGAGTTGGTGTATAAAGCCGGTCGTGACCGTACCCTTGGCGAGAAAAACTCGAAAGAACATGGCCGCGATGCTCGTCGGATCGACCGCGGCTGGCGTTTGATA
>NW_024609882.1:79054921-79272936 GCF_016920785.2 Ixodes scapularis
GAGAGTATAATCTCCCGTCGTGTGTTTTTACGTTCATCCAGTGTCCTAATGAAATTGTCTTTGCCAAGGCTTGAACTTTAGAGTTGCTGTCACTTTTGGAGTAAGGTATCAGAATTGAATCGACACTGATCGTTGACTTCGCGGCTCTGTCTGCTGCATTATATCCGGGGATGCCACAGTGGCCTGGTATCCACTGAATAGAAATCTGGTGGCCCTTTACGAGGGCTTGATGGCAGAGAGCGGATACCTGATATGCCAGTTGGTCGTACGCATTGCGTTTCATGAGAGTCTGTATTATTTGTAATGCTGACTTTGAGTCAGTGAAGATTGTCCATGGTTGCGGTGATCGAGACATAATGTACCGCATTGCTTCTCACATAGTAGCAAATTCGGAAGCCGTTGATGTCGTTCGATGCCTTATCTTCATCTTGACGGTATGGTTGTGGGCAGGTATGACAACTCCAATTCCAGACAGTGTTTGAGAGGACGACCCATCGGTGTATATATGTGTCGACAAGCCGTATGCTTCATTGATGACTCCTAATGTCAGTTGTTTGAGAACCGGAGATGGAATTGACGTCTTCTTATGTATACATGGTGAAGATCCTAACGGTGAATTCACATGACGAAGATTTCTTCCACCATAGAGAGGAGCAAACGTCATCGCACTTCGCGGTCTCGTGCGCCACATGCACGGGTGCGTGAAAATCCCCCTGCTCTTCCGAGTGCCGAAGTTTACCCCTTTAGTCCCGCGAGAAAAAAACATGGCGTTTAACGACTTGTTTGATTACATGTGCAAAAACCCCCTGGAAAGCTTGGTCGCATTCTTTCACCAACCATATAAAAGTTGACAGCCGGACTTTGCTCTTAGGTGTACTCACAAAACGGAGATTTTCTGTAAATAGAGGAATATACATCACCGTGTTTTGAGGTTACTCTTGCCACGTTACCGACGCTTGCTAATCCCCGTACTATGCCGAGGACAAACTGTTCGTTTCCTGAGTGTCCCATCGCTCCGGCGAGAAAAGAAAATGTCGTCGAATGATGAGTTCGATTAGTTTGAATATGTGCGTGTAAAGCGTGGTGGATGCTTGAAGTCGCTGCATTCGTAAATCAACGACGTCAAAGTATATAGTGTGACGCTGCTCCTATTTACGTCGAAAGAAAAATTAATCCCAATGTCATAATGTCAACCTTTGGGGCAAGAAGGCAATGACTTCAAAGATTCACATGCTTTTTGCACACAACATCGAACTTGTCGTTTGCCACCGTGTCATGTTCTTGCCGGAACGTAAGGAAAATCCCGCACTCTCGCCGTAATAGGAATGAGCAATTATTCGTCAGGCGGCGCGCGTGACCTCTAAACGCTAGAGCCCCTTGATAATGGTGTTTTTACAAGTACTGCCAACCATTGTTGTGGAAATGTGCAATACACGTGCCACGAGCGGGTGCTCTGCCGCCATTTGCTTCTAAGGGCCACTCATTTCAGTGCTGCGCCGCCATTTGCTTCCAAGGGCCGCTCGAGACCTAGGCCACGTGCGCTCGCGCATTTGGCGCTACTTGCAAAGACAAACGAAAACCTATCGAGGGGCTTTACTAAACGCGATGACGTTTGCTCTTTTCTGTGTAAAAGCACTCCTTCTTGGGAATGCACACTAATTTGTTGTTGAATGTTTAGACAGTGGAAAGTTAAAATACCCCAATAGGCGCCTGGTGTCTCCGATCTGTGCAAGAAATTTATCACGCCGGTACGATGCTCATCGAGATTGAAACAAGTGGCTGTGTGGTTTGAGTCGACGATTCCCATGAGTTCTGCGGTGGAATCTTTTCCTTCCGCTTTATTTTTTTTATGCGTTTACTTTTGAAACCAACTGTGCTAATGAATGAACAAGCGCTTGCGTCGTTCAGCGTTTGGAAGAGCCACGACCTGGCTAGTCTGGACACGTGCGATCTCTTACGTCCTTTGAAGGGGTGGTGGTTGCTCGCTGTGGCCGCAGCTCGATGGGGTCGCTGTAACCATGACCTTCCTACAGCGCTTTATTCCTTCTGAGAGGCACGTAGCCCTCACCGTGTGGATTTGTTTTCTCCGGGGTGAGCTCGAGACGTTAAAGGGGTTATGCCCGCAGGACGTGAGGCTGCAGCGGGTATTTATGCAAATCACCTCTTGTTTTTCGTCTCCTCTAGGAACGGGTTTCTATAAATAAGCGTGTAATTATTGCAAGACGAACTATTATTCAATACCTCACTACCATTATTTCAGATAAGCATATTAGCACATAGTTTCAATCGCAATAGTAGGAAAACAGTTGTTTAGGATGGCTGAGGCAGTGTTTCGGCAAGGTAGTGTGGTCGCGCGCCCACGCGGCTAAAAACGTTTTATTGCTTTTATGCGAGAGTGAAGGGCACAAGGAAAGTTGCTCTCTAGCCAAGCTATTGAAAAATATGGCAACATTGGGTTGTTATAATGTACGCTAGAGGTTGAAGTAGCCGTAGTGTGCTGACGCAAATTGAAGCACACAGCAACCAGTCCAAAATTGATTTCCGGTAATGAATTTCTATGGGAAAGTGTGAGTGCATTTTCTCCCTGCGCTCGATCATAAGAGCCAATATCCCGAATAATTCGTACACGTACTAGGTAGCTTGGAACGTTTCTCACTCAGGCCAACTAAATAATTGGTCAGTTACGGTGTTTATTTTTGAGATTCATCGGATGAAAAACGGTGCTTTAACGGCTCCGTTCGTGTATTTATGTGCACTGTCAAAAACTGTGAGCGCGAACACGACGTCGGCGCTTTTCAGCATGAGGGATATACGTGCCACACGAACGAAGGACATCTGGAAATTAAGGGTGACGGCAAGAACAACGCAGTAACACTGGATCAGTAGCTACTCCTGCACGTACGATCAAAATAAATTGAAGGCCACGTAATATATTTCGATTGTAAATAAGTAAGTACCGCTTTGTTCTTTTCGCTCTTGAAGATGTGCGAAGATGTTTGTTTTGCGCTGAAAACTTCACCCGCAAACTCGAGATCTTTGAGAACAAATGTCCGATAAAAGCTGTCCGGCAGAGAAAACAATACGAAGAGACAGCTTTAATAGACCATGTACTTTATTCTTCATTTGAATGTTTTTATTCGCTCAAGCACGACGGGGCAATTTTCAGATAGTGACAGAACTGGCCTATTATGAATATATAAGCGTCACCGGGATGCCGGCGAGCCTTGAACTCACTCCATATTCCTTTCGATTGTTATTTTGCTTTGAGTAGTCGGTTGTTTTTACACACCTGCTGCGGAACACATGTTTGGGATTGAAATGTAGCGAAGTTAAACATCGTTCACTAATGAAGAAAAATGCGCTATATGAAGCAATTACACTTTTACAATGTTAATCAAGGTACATACTATTCGGTGCGACCCAAATAACCAAAGCGTTCCGTATTGATATCCGGCGAAGAGACAAAATGCAGGCGCGTTTTTCCATAGGAATGCACAGGAGCACCGTAAAAGTAGACTGGTTGCTGTCCGCTTCAATTTGCGTCACGGAAGTCACATAGACTCTAGCGCCAGTTGAACCTCTAGCGCACATTATAATAACTCTATGTATGGCATGGCAGCACTGATAATTTCACTTAATTTTATCTCGCAAGATTGTTTGCGAGCACTTGCAAGAACAAAGGGAAGTGCGAGGAAACTTTGCGAGTTGTGATCCATGCTGCTAATTATCAGTTGCAAAGTACACGAGACAAGTTGGGTGTAAAAGCAGAATGAAAGCTTGGAGTCGTCGCAATATTTAATTAACGCCGTCAAAGGTGATCGTCTGGCACTACTCTTATTCAATATGTCAAAGAAAATAATAAAAACAAAGTCGACCTAGGGAGGGTTTAGGCCATCTTGCAACCCTTTTGGCAGCGCACTTCACGGGTAAGGTTTTTATTGGACCTTTTTCCTGAGTGTAAGATTTGAGCCGCAACAACTGACTTTCTGTTACCTCATTGATATTCCCAGCCACTAAAATAATAGTCACTGAGAACGAATCAAAGCTGATTCAAACATTTGCAATGGGTGCGTTCGCATGTAACCGAAACAACCATAACGATCAAAACACCTAAAGAACCGTGACTCATTGATTTCTTCGCGAAGCTACCCCTTGCATTGCTTGCTATGCTGTGTACGGCGAACATTTCTTTCGGTGTCTTTGTCGTGTCGCTCGTTTCAATTGTGTTAGCTTTTGACCCTAGGGTTTGAGGGAGTAAATTTACGTATCATGGGAATGTTTAAACAAAACTGATTTAATAACTTTAGGACGAGTACCAAATTTGCAGGAATGAATACATTTACACTTTCGGGGGCCGCCTGGTGCTGGCACTCGGGCACAGACCAATTTTTCACGCTTCACTCCGCTTTGTCTCCCCTCCTTCCTCTAGTGCCCTATTCACTTCAAGGTGTCAGGCGCCGCCGGCGCGTCCGGTCCGCCTCGCCGATTGGGTTCTATCCACGGGGCGCCGACATTCCAACCCCGTCTTAGACACGTTTCCGCGAAAACGGGGGAACACACACACCAAAACACAAACGCACACAATAATTTACGACCCAGGGGACTGTCAGGCTCCGGGGAGGGGTCCCGTTGGCCTGGAAACCGTCAAGTAGCAGGTGAACAATCGCCAACGGAAAGAGATGAGTTTGCGGAATACGCATATTGGTGAAACACAAGATACATAGCAAACAAACGCGGCGAATATGTGCGCGCGCTAACAGTTGCATGCGAATGCAATGAACGCAGATGTGTTAAGCAGCCTTCAGTGGAATGCTGAACCAAACATTTCAGTGTCTGTAATAAGTGGCGCACGATCTTTCCACGATCCAGCACTTGCCGGTGTGCGCGAGCACAAGCAACCAATTTGACTTCATAGTCCCCTTTTCACGCTTAACACTACAGTGAAATGTGCGGGCTCCAGGAAAAGAAGGAAAGTCACAGTTTCTCTTATGTTGTCCCCAAGGCGACTTGGAGGCAAAGCCCATGCGCCAATGTAAGCGTGATTGTAAACGTCCAAACTGCAGCGCGCTCTCTGACAGCGAAATTCGGGCGCCGTTCCATTGGCTTACTCGGATCGTGGCGTCGGCTGTCGTCCCGGTGTTAGCGAGCCTCCCAATGCAGCGCGCTCATTGACGGCTTACTTTCGGTGCCGTTTCATTGGTGCCTTTAGTTTTGGTACCTTTCTTGCCGCCAACGAGCTTTGGTAGCGTTCGTGTTGACGGCGTGTTTTCGCTCAAGGACTTCGAACGTCGTCTGAACGATGAGACATATAAGGCTTTCGCCTTAATGAGACAAGCTTTTCAATCTCCACAGTGGAGCCTGGTGTAGCAGGCACGTAGCTTTCACTTCAGGAGATGAAAAGCCTTTCTTTATTCTCCTTGTGCCCGAAGCCCGTACATTTCACTGGGGAACTATGACTATGACATGGGGGACTATGATGTCAATTTCATTGCGTCTGCTCGCGCACACCGGCGGCCGCTGGCTCGTGGAAAGGACGTGCGCCACTTATTATGAACATCAAGTTATTTCGGTGATTACGCCTTTAACCTCAAGGCAACCTTTCAAACATAACGCTGTTGTGTACAGAACTCTATAACCCGTCTCGCGACCACAAAAAGGAAGTGAAGCATACAAAATACGAGGAAAAAAAGTGAACGTCTCTCATGTGTTTGCCAATTGACATCTGCTTAAAAGCGTTTATATGTCAAGGACAATAGCAGCGCCACCCTGGGAATTTTGGTGAACACATAGTTCTCCACTTTCGGTAACAACTCAACAGATGGCACAATCGACCATAAAAACTCCAGAATAGCCTGCTATTATTTTGTTTTGCCGACTCAGCAAAATTGAGCAACGTTTACTGAAATAAATATATAAAAAAATGTTATGTGTATGTTTATACAGCCGGAAGTTAGTCTGCCTCGGTGTCTCAGCTTTAGATGAGTAATTTAACCAGTGTGGTACAACCGCTAGCCTGGCGTGTTCATCGTGCTCCACGCAGTAGTGATACACGAGCGCCTACGCCGGTACGATTTTCATCCAGATCGAAACGGGCAGGGGTGGGTGTTGAACCCATTATCCCCAAGTTCTTCAGAGTGAGCTTTCGCTCCAGGTGCTGCGATCCCCCCCCCCCCCTTTTTTTTTACTGGAATCAGAACGGGCTAATTTTACACGCATAATAATCTATCTTGTTTATGATAACATTGTCTTTCAAGCGATAACATTATCTTTCAAGCGGTGAAACATATGTATTGAAATTACTTTTTTTTTTGTCTAAAGGAGGTGTATATTTCTCTGCAGTTCAACGCTTAAAAAAAAACGCTAAACGTAACACAAAAAAAAAAAAATAACCGCAATATTCGAACGAGCATATATCTAAGTTTGCCTGCCAGAAGTTCGGATATCTTGTGTTAAAAACTAAGAGCGTGGCATTTGTACGACGAAACAATGCTTGCCTGTTTTTAAAATTATTATTCATTTTCTCGCGAATCTTACGAGAAACATTTACCAACAACCTTAATGACATTTGGCACACATTTCGGGGCTATAGACATCAATATCTGTTACAAGTTTAAGACGTAAACACCGAGCTGTTGTTGCGGAAAGTGAACGTGAAATTACTCCCATGAAGCCTATATTGCAAGATACATAGCTTTTAATAAAATATAAAAATGTGGAAAAGAATAACCAGAATATGCAAAGAAACCACTCTTTATCTACACCTCTTAAACATTTGAACCAATTCGGTTCAACATTAAGCTCTGCCCATTGGTATTGCCGAAACGTGTACGGCCACAAACGACTCGTTTCGCATGTTCCCAGCGAGCAGAATTTCTAATATATTCATATATGTTTTATATGTTTCTATATCTGGATAAAAGCCGCCTTATATTCCCATATAATACATATTTTTAGGAAGCAACCAAGTATGACAATTGTGATTCAAACGCCTGCTTATATCGTCACTTTTTAATGGCTGCCGTGAGGCCCCAACCTTCAGCCAACGTTCGTTGGCATCTTACAACTGTCATTGAGCTCGACTAAGTTGCCCGGTGTTACACGGTACATAGGCCTAACAACCCTAGTTGCGATGAACGTCAAGGGACGCAGTTGAAACCGAAACGAAACCAAAACGGATGTCGGATTGCCTTTTTTTAAAATTAATGCTAAAAAGTATATGTACGTTTTTCATTGATTATAAACATTAAAAAGAAACAATCAAAATAATGTTTTTTGTGTTTGGATTAAAGAAACAATATTCAAAAAGTTTCATACAAGCAAAAGAGACATAACGAAAGTCTTACCGGCACCGACATCGCAACGGCCGGCCGCCCTCGCCGAGCTACCCGTCACCAGCAAAGATACATCGGCTCATTAAGAATGAAGAGATCAAGGAGAAATCGCTCATTTTATGAAACAAAATGGTGACCATACGGAGAGCTCTGCGCTACTTTTCCAGGATCTAGTTACACAACTGGCTGTCCATTTTACTGGCGATGAGAGCGCATACTGCGCATCTTCGACGGTGTCATACGCCACCACCAGGTGGCTTGTTTGTTGGACGATGTGTTATTCGGCCACCAGATGGAGCGCGCAAGAGCTCCCGTTCAGAGCCGTATATGTAGAGAGTTTGGCCATTCGTTGGGAAGTATAGGAGACAAATGAGGAGGCGCCATTGGCTGAAAGCGGGCTGGGCGTGTTCCAAGGCGTCATCAGAAATTCAAATGTGACCAACCAGAAGCCGGAAATATTACTCTGGCGGTAATCGCGAGGAACAAACCTGATAACTGCATCAGAGTAACTTTCAATGACTGAAAATATGGTACACGTGAATTTCAATCCCTCTCATCCAAAATGATGGTGGAGGAGTGCGACTAGCGGAACGATCGACATAATCCGTACGCCAAGCTCCGAGGGCCGGGAATCTGCCGTCCGAGCGGTCACACTCTGTCCGAGCAAAACAGAGTTGAGCGGCGCATTCGTCTCTTACATCTTTCTGCATGATCATGATCAAAACAACACGTGGACCCTATTTTCAACCACGAAGAGTTACTACACTTCACTCCTACGCGCTTATTAAAACCACATTCGAACATAGACCTTGAACCAAAACAGTTTCTCGCTACTACCGCTAGGGGATTCTTTTCGGCTTCTGGTTGGTCAAGAGAGCATGCCAAGCCCTCTTTCCGAGTCTGGTGCACGCCCTGGCTCTGCCCGCGCCTCCCATTGACCAAACTCTCTACATATACGGCTCTGCTCCCGTTTAGAGTTCCTGTATAGGCTCCCTCCGGGTACAGTGTTTAGAGAGTTGTAGTGGCAAGAGCGCGGCCACCGCGTGAAGATTTTGCGCCTAGACGACACCGTAGCGCTGCTGTTCTGAGCCTTAGGAACTGCGGCAAGAGGCTTGAATAAGGAAGAACGAAGCGCCGGCGACACACGCGCTTCATGCCTAGAGCTCAGCCTCAGCGGACATGGCCTCGTCTCGTTAGACTGTACTCGAAAGCACGAGTGGGGCCACCGGAGTGCTATTTTGGTACCTCCGCATGTGAAAACAAAATAAAAACAAAAAAAAACAAAAACAAAAAAAAACAGATTTTTTAAGCCACTTCGCTCGTAGCGCCCTGTCGGGCGTTACGGCCGAAGTGGTTCGGATTAGCCACTTTTTATTAAAAACACGTTTCGTTCCACGCTAAGCTCGATCGGCACACTGGTCAGGGTCATAGAAACGATAGAACGCCGGGATATATTTTTTATATAACCTAGACGTCAGGCGTCACATACATAAAGTCACCGCGACCTGACTTGTCGTCACAACGCCATGCTACATCAGGACGACGCCTTGACGTCAACCTCGTCATCGACGTTCACAACGTCCGTTACACTACATCAAGACTGCGTTCTGACGTCATATTGCCTTGACAACGACGACGATGTCAACGTTGACGTTGATGACGACGACGAAAACGTGACGGGACGTCAAGATGAGCGCGTCCTTGTCAGTGCAACGTCATAAGGGCGCTTGGTGTCACTTCGTTGACGTCGTTGTCGACATGACGCAGCTCGACGTCACGAAGACGTCCCGACAGCTTCCCGACTTCTACGTCATCGTCAAAGACGTTACACGACGTCAGGACTTCGTCGTGACTGCGCGTCGGTGATGATGCTGGCGAAGGGGACGACGTTACACGCCGTCAAGGCTTTTTCCTGAAGTTCAAGTTTACAATGACGTCAGGACGACGTTAACATGACGTCATAGCGATGTTAGAAGTTGGACGAGGCGTCGACGTCAACGTCGGCATTGACGACCACGTCCGCGTAGTCCTCGATGTGGCGCGCAGCGCCATGACCGCGCTGCAACGTCGACTTGATGTCGCCAAACGGCGCCGTTCTCGACGCGACGCGATGTCACGATGGCCTTACGACAGCATCTTGGCGTCGCGTAACGTCGTCGTGTCGTGGTGCTTTGACGTTACCTCTGACGTCAGAATCATAAAAAAATAAGATATAGTCCCTAAGGGGCTATATTGCCCTTATGACCTCGACCTGTGTCGTTGCTTGATCGCAGCGAAGGTGGCGCTGCGATCATAGCGGCTTGGTTCCCCCTGATCGCTTTCCACATTTTGAGGTGCAACTGAAAGCATGAGCGGAGCCTATAGCTCGTCCCACTCGTACCTTCTAGTACACTCTACTCTCGTCCTTTCTAGGTATTGCTACAGGAACGTGACCCCGTCAGCCTCGTCGTCGACGCTGCTTGGCGTGTACTAGTGTGGTTCAACTGGTGCTTTTCGCGACGCAGAACAAGTGATAATGTGAAAAATTGTAGGTTTTCCTTTACACTAATGCCTCTAGAGTGTGTGCTCTCC
This sequence comes from Ixodes scapularis, assembly GCF_016920785.2. Lineage (NCBI taxonomy): Eukaryota > Metazoa > Arthropoda > Arachnida > Ixodida > Ixodidae > Ixodes > Ixodes scapularis. Next base: position 79,064,824 of record NW_024609882.1, read on the forward strand.
TCTACTTTTATTATTTACGTGTTCTTGATGGAGATCATTTGATTAATATCGGCCTCCCCCCCCCCCCCCCCCCCCTCCCTCACTTCCCAGTTCTGAGAGGTTGTTCCGCAACGCTATCACTTGGGCTGCACGCTTAATAGCTGCGAAAGAAACCACGTGGTACTGATATAAAAAGGAAAAATAGACAAATAAATCTCTATAAATCTCACTTTTTTAATGATGAGTGGAACAATAAACTGGTGTATTGTTTTTGGTCATCCTGTTGCTGATGCGGGGACCAGTGTTGTGCAAGGTGCAAGGCGGAGCGTGTTTGAGAACGGTTAAGGTGCCACTGCAACTGGCGAACACATAACAAATTGTTTAAAATGTTAAAAGGCGCGAACAAGCAGGACGAAAAAAGACACACGTACGACACGAACAGGCAGTCAATTTGTGGAAGGAAGTCATAGACTGCCTTCTACAAATTGTTTTTTGTGGAAGGCGGTCTACGAAGAAAAAATACCTCGACTGGGAGTACATGACGTATTCAAATACACTATGAACAAAAACTTCAACAACCCCCAGTATGAAAAAAAGAATTCAACTTACTGCTTTATGACTTCTCAAAAGTAGTAATACACTTCATCGACATACACAGCAAGCACATGACAGATATCCAACAACATACTACGCAAAAAGACTACAAAATAGTCATAATATATTGCAGCATAGAATCCTAACCTCTTCGCCATTGACGATGTGCACATAGTCCCGAAGGATAAGGCGCGGTTCAAAATGTCTCTCGCACACCGCTGATGTCTCGGCGAGGCATTTATCTTCTCGATTAAGATTTTTCCCCCCCCCTACCCCCCCCCCCCCCCCCCCCCGAGGACAACTGCCATACCTTTTACGAATGTAAACTTTTTGACGAAGACAGGCAGACATTGATAAATAATACTCAAGAATTAGACAGCAAGCCCTTTTTAGAGGAAGTCTTAAGTTCGTGGGACCCTCCGCGTCTTCAAGAAAAGGCTATAGCTGCATTGGAAATATTGCTTCAAGATACAGGGCTAATTGATAGCATATAATATAATTTCCATTGTAAATACAAACTCTCGGGTTCATAACTATCGATACGTGACAAGTGATTGAACGTAGACGGCGATGACTGTATTACACTAAACTCAAGGGTGATTCCACGTCAATTCATGCAGTGATGGTCCGGGTCATATTTTAGATATTTTTGTTAAAAATATATATGAAAGCCATGTTTTTGGGAGGAACATTCAGCTAGATATGAACGCCGTAACAATTTTTTTCGCTGAGATATAAAATAGAGAAGCTTGAGGCGTGGAAATTGAGAATATTTCACAACGCTACTTTGCACAGTCGTTATTTCCTTATCGAACCTCTCACGGCACCATAACTTTTTAATAGGTTTTACAAAGGTTATACAAAACATACATAAAGAATCAAAAATATCCATAAAATATTTCAATGCAAACAAAAATATCAAACATGGCACAAAAACGCGTTTTAGAGACATATTCACAATTTTTTTTGCAAATAAACCATCTTTCATAATACTTCACAAAACATATCAAAATGCGCGTATTGAAATATTCTTTACGAATATATAAAGATAATATGCCCACCCTTAAACATATTTTTGTTATCAACTCGGAAATTCGGCTGATTTCTCAAAATGTGGCAAGATTGGGCGTCGATATTTAAAAAAACTCCATCTTTTATTTTCTTTAAACTCGCCTTGGCACTTTGCAGTGACTTGAACTAACCTGTGATGGCAAAAGATTGAGTAACATATGACCTCCAAGCGGGAAAAGCCACGACAAACCTTCACTCGGAGCGAGCCGACGTCTTCGTCATAGCGGCTTTGCCGCACAGCACCAAACGTTTTGAGCGTTAGTTATGGCATGTATTTTATATTATTAAAATTCTTTTTTTCATAAGGGCTGAGGATTAGTGACGCGAAAGTATACTTTGAGCTGGAATACCATTAATTAGCTTACAATTCACAGGAACAAAACGGCCCCGCTGTGCGAATTCGCTAACTATGCATAGATAAGCTTAAAACTCTCAGTTATGCGAGTGGCCATGTATACATCCGGCCTCTCGGCATATGATGACTTCCACAGATGAGAAGCCTGGATTCCTCTCACAGGTTTTATGGAGGTCCACTCTGCTTGCTTTACCGCACGGAACTCTCGAACCCGTTCCACAGACAGGTGGAACATGCAGACATTTGTTACTTTTTTACGTAGCACTTCCACAAAGTCTTTAGCGGTGGCAATCGTTGAGCTGAGCGAAGATCTCAACTTGGTAAGCGTTGGTTCTTCCACCTACTTCATCACAAGCGCTTTCTCCGTGTCCAGTGGCTGAAAAGATCCATCTTGCCGAAGAGTGCGGCTTCCGAGACAATTCGTGGAATTGGAAGCGATTCTTGAAATGCGCCGCCGTTCCGTCTGATACAAAAATTATTTAAAAAAAGACTGGGAAATGAACTTTAACATACTCTTTTATGGCCTATGTGGCTAGAAGAGCCTGAGCTGTGTCATGTGTCGTGTACCATCGGTGACAACGGCAAAGCTTTGCGTGCCTTGCGTGGGCGTAACCACACTTGTGGAGAGAGACACTTGAGTTTTTTTTCAATGAAAACTCTGCACTTCGGTTGGAAAGAGTACTGTCCATTTTTCCGCAAAATCGAAGTGGAACATCACTGCCTTGGGTGGTAAGGCGGTTCTTGTGTCATGTATCAGGCTTCGTTCAAGGTCAAGGATGTAAGAATGCCTCATGTATCAGGCTTCGTTCAAGGTCAAGGATGTAAGAATGCCTCATATACTTTTCGCTCTCCTATTGCCGCAGGAAGGCAGAAGTGTCCATAACCTTTTTGACGAGTTCGCCAGCGTCCCATAACGCGAAACAGATCTCTTCGTCTTCATCGAGATGAAGCGACTGCAGCGAGATACTCTGCGTTTTTGGGCACTTTTCGCAACGGCGCAGAAAGCAATCGTTCTGTGGAGCGCAGAAGAGGTGGATGCGCTTGAGGTCGTCTTCAGTAAATGTCTTCTTTGGGGCATTTGTTATTGCCGTTAAAAGCAACTGAAAATTGACGCAATATATGCATGCGCAGACCTCGTGCTCGGGACTTTTTTACCCATTTTGGTCGTAGGGAATAAAATTTGGAGATGCCTAGTTCGGGATGGGGATGGTCCTTCCTAAACAGCTGGTAAGCTTCCTTAATAGAGCGGGTTATAAACCTTTTTACGACTTTGAACATGTCGTTGATCATGGCTTTGACGACGTCCTTTTTTTGTTGGGGCTTTGAACAGAGCATGCGAGGTCGTCGCGTGTGTAGTACTCAATCGCAACCCCCACGTCTTCGGCATTCGCCTTTTTCCCCATGTAGGGATCAGGGGTTGCCCAAACACCACCTTTGTGCTTCAGTTTTTATGTTTGATCAATCATATAGGCAGTCGCACCCGACACCAGACGCAATATTTTTTTCTTCAGGATGATTGGTGGCAGAAGCACGTGCAATCGCTTGCGTTCCTGGTGGGAACTACATGCCTTCAGCACTTCGCAAAACCCGTCAAACCACTCTGCGCAGTGCTCACAACTGTCTTCCAGTTCGAGTTTCGTGCGGTGATGCAAGCAAAGTGGACCACCGTAAAACCTGTAAAAGGAATCTAGGAAACTCATCTGTGAAAGTCATAATATGCCGAGAGGCCAGATGTATACATGGCCATTCGCGCAACTGAGAGTTTTAAGCTTATGCATGATGCATAGGTAGCGAATTTGCAGAGTGGGGCCGTTTTATTCCTGTGAATTGTAAGCTAATTAATGGTATTCCAGCTCAAAGTTCCTTTCCACGTCACTAATACCCACCGCTTATAAAAAAAAGAATTTTAATAATATAATATACATGCCATAACTAACGCCCAAACGTTTGGTGCTGTGCGGCAAAGCCGCTATGACGAAGACGTCGGCTCGCTCCGAGTGAAGGATTGTCGTAGCTTTTCCCGCTTGGAGGTCATATGTTGCTCAATCTTCTGCCATCACAGGTTAGTTCAAGTCACTGCAAAGTGCCAAGGGGAGTTTAAAGAAAATAAAAGATGGAGTTTTTTAAATATCGACGCCCAATTTTGCCACATTTTGAGAAATCAGCCGTATTTCCGAGTTGATAACAAAAATAAGTTTAAGGGTGGGCATATTATCTTTATATATTCGTAAAGAATATTTAAATACGCGCATTTTGATATGTTGTGTGAAGTATTATGAAAGATGGTTTATTTGCAAAAAAATTGTGAATATGTCTCTAAAACGCGTTTTTGTGCCATGTTTGATATTTTTGTTTGCATTGAATTATTTTATGGATATTTTTAATTTTTTATGTATGTGTTGTATAACCTTTGTAAAACCTATTAAAAAAGTTATGGTGCCGTGAAAGGTTCGATAAGAAAATGACGACCGTGCAAAGTAGCCTTGTGAAATCTTCTCAATTTCCACGCCTCAAGCTTCTCTATTTTATATCTCAGCGAAAAAAATTGTTACGGCGTTCATATCCAGCTGAATGTTCCTCCTAAGAACATGGCTTTCATATATAGTTTTAACAAAAATATCTAAAATATGACCCGGACCATCATTGCATGAACTGACGTGGAATCACCCTCAAGTGTACTGAGTGAATAACTCTCCAGTGCTGTGCGCCATCAAGATCAACCAAAGTCGTGCTTCAATGGGTACTCCCTTCAAAACTAAAACTCTCTCTCACCCTTTCTTCCCACTTCCCTTTCCCAAAGCAAAGTAGCCAGCCCCGAAAGTTTCCGGGCTAACCTATTTGTTTCTCTTTTCGTTATATAAAAAAAAAGAAACACGCACATATTTATGGATTATAGCGACTTGGTGGCGGCGTGGCAGCGATGCGGTGAGCGAGAGAATGCGGGACCACCGCATTCTCGCGGTGGTCCCACATTCTCGTGGGAGAAACAACGGGAGCGGTCGGTTTGGGAGGGATCTCATACTTGGGCGCCATCAGTCCCCGTGCGAGTGAAGCGCGTTCGACGCGCCGAACATAATGTTGTCGCCCTGTCGGATAGATAGTCATCACCTAAATGTGTGTTTTCCACTGTGGGTAACACAAGGAGCGTCGAGTGAACTAATGCGGTACCCCCGCTGGGAGAAACAACCGGAGCGGTCGGCTTGGGAGGGACCCAATCCTTGGGCGCCATCTTTCCCCGTACGAGTGAAGCGCTCGGTGCGGCGAACATAATGTGGTCGCCCTGTCGGAGAGATAGTCATCACCTAAATGTGTGTTTTCCATTGTGGGTAACACAAGGAGCGTCGAGTGAACTAATGCGGTACCCCCGCTGGGAGAAACAACCGGAGCGGTCAGCTTGGGAGGGACCCAATCCTTGGGCGCCATCTTTCCCCGTACGAGTGAAGCGCTCGGTGCGGCGAACATAATGTGGTCGCCCTGTCGGATAGATAGTCATCACCTAAATGCGTGTTTTCCACTGTGGGTAACACAAGGAGCGTCGAGTGAACTAATGCGGTACCCCCGCTGGGAGAAACAACCGGAGCGGTCGGCTTGGGAGGGACCCAATACTTGGGGGCCATCTTTCCCCGTACGAGTGAAGCGCTCGGTGCGGCGAACATAATGTGGTCGCCCTGTCGGATAGATAGTCATCACCTAAATGTGTGTTTTCCACTGTGGGTAACACAAGGAGCGTCGAGTGAACTAATGCGGTACCCCCGCTGGGAGAAACAACCGGAGCGGTCGGCTTGGGAGGGACCCAATACTTGGGCGCCATCTTTCCCCGTACGAGTGAAGCGCTCGGTGCGCCGAACGTAATGTGGCCGCCCTGTCGGATAGATAGTCATCACCTAAATGTGTGTTTTCCACTGTGGGTAACACAAGGAGCGTCGAGTGAACTAATGCGGTACCCCCGCTGGGAGAAACAACCGGAGCGGTCGGCTTGGGAGGGACCCAATACTTGGGCGCCATCTTTCCCCGTACGAGTGAAGCGCTCGGTGCGCCGAAAATAATGTGGCCGCCCTGTCGGATAGATAGTCATCACCTAAATGTGTGTTTGCCACTGTGGGTAACACAAGGAGCGTCGAGTGAACTAATGCGGTACCCCCGCTGGGAGAAACAACCGGAGCGGTCGGCTTGGGAGGGACCCAATACTTGGGCGCCATCTTTCTCCGTACGAGTGAAGCGCTCGGCGCGCCGAACATAATGTGGTCGCCCTGTCGGATAGATAGTCTTCACCTAAATGTGTGTTTTCCACTGTGGGTAACAGAAGGAGCGTCGAGTGAGCTAATGCGGTACCCCCGCTGGGAGAAACAACCGGAGCGGTCGGCTTGGGAGGGACTCAATACTTGGGCGCCATCTTTCCCCGTACGAGTGAAGCGCTCCGTGCGCCGAACATAATGTGGCCGCCCTGTCGGATAGATAGTCATCACCTAAATGTGTGTTTTCCTCTGTGGGTAACACAAGGAGCGTCGAGTGAACTAATGCGGTACCCCCGCTGGGAGAAACAACCGGAGCGGTCGGCTTGGGAGGGACCCAATACTTGGGCGCCATCTTTCCCCGTACGAGTTAAGCGCTCGGTGCGCCGAACATAATGTGGCCGCCCTGTCGGATAGATGGTCATCACCTAAATGTGTCTTTTCCTCTGTGGGTAACACAAGGAGCGTCGAGTGAACTAATGCGGTACCCCCGCTGGGAGAAACAACCGGAGCGGTCGGCTTGGGAGGGACCCAATACTTGGGCGCCATCTTTCCCCGTACGAGTGAAGCGCTCGGTGCGCCGAACATAATGTGGCCGCCCTGTCGGATAGATAGTCATCACCTAAATGTGTGTTTTCCACTGTGGGTAACACAAGGAGCGTCGAGTGAACTAATGCGGTACCCCCGCCTGGAGAAACAACCGGAGCGGTCGGCTTGGGAGGGACCCAATACTTGGGCGCCATCTTTCCCCGTACGAGTGAAGCGCTCGGTGCGCCGAACATAATGTGGCCGCCCTGTCGGATAGATAGTCATCACCTAAATGTGTGTTTTCCTCTGTGGGTAACACAAGGAGCGTCGAGTGAACTAATGCGGTACCCCCGCTGGGAGAAACAACCGGAGCGGTCGGCTTGGGAGGGACTCAATACATGGGCGCCATCTTTCCCCGTACGAGTGAAGCGCTCGGTGCGCCGAACATAATGTGGCCGCCCTGTCGGATAGATAGTCATCACCTAAATGTGTGTTTTCCTCTGTGGGTAACGCAAGGAGCGTCGAGTGAACTAATGCGGTACCCCCGCTGGGAGAAACAACCGGAGCGGTCGGCTTGGGAGGAACCCAATACTTGGGCGCCATCTTTCTCCGTACGAGTGAAGCGCTCGGTGCGGCGAACATAATGTGGCCGCCCTGTCGGATAGACAGTCATCACCTAAATGTGTGTTTTCCTCTGTGGGTAACACAAGGAGCGTCGAGTGAACTAATGCGGTACCCCCGCTGGGAGAAACAACCGGAGCGGTCGGCTTGGGAGGGACCCAATACTTGGGCGCCATCTTTCCCCGTACGAGTGAAGCGCTCGGTGCGCCGAACATAATGTGGCCGCCCTGTCGGATAGATAGTCATCACCTAAATGTGTGTTTTCCTCTGTGGGTAACAAAAGGAGCGTCGAGTGAACTAATGCGGTACCCCCGCTGGGAGAAACAACCCGAGCGGTCGGCTTGGGAGGGACCCAATACTTGGGCGCCATCTTTCCCCGTACGAGTGAAGCGCTCGGTGCGCCGAAGATAATGTGGCCGCCCTGTCGGATAGATAGTCATCACCTAAATGTGTGTTTTCCTCTGTGGGTAACACAAGGAGCGTCGAGTGAACAAATGCGGTACCCCCGCTGGGAGAAACAACCGGAGCGGTCGGCTTGGGAGGGACCCAATACTTGGGCGCCATCTTTCCCCGTACGAGTGAAGCGCTCGGTGCGCCGAACATAATGTGGCCGCCCTGTCGGATAGATAGTCATCACCTAAATGTGTGTTTTCCACTGTGGGTAACACAAGGAGCGTCGAGTGAACTAATGTGGTACCCTCGCTGGGAGAAACAACCGGAGCGGTCGGCTTGGGAGGGACCCAATACTTGGGCGCCATCTTTCCCCGTACGAGTGAAGCGCTCGGTGCGCCGAACATAATGTGGCCGCCCTGTCGGATAGATAGTCATCACCTAAATGTGTGTTTTCCTCTGTGGGTAACACAAGGAGCGTCGAGTGAACTAATGCGGTACCCCCGCTGGGAGAAACAACCGGAGCGGTCTGCTTGGGAGGGACCCAATACTTGGGCGCCATCTTTCCCCGTACGAGTGAAGCGCTCGGTGCGCCGAACATAATGTGGCCGCCCGGTCGGATAGATAGTCATCACCTAAATGTGTGTTTTCCACTGTAGGTAACACAAGGAGCGTCGAATGAACTAATGCGGTACCCCCGCTGGGTGAAATAACCGGAGCGGTCGGCTTGGGAGGGACCCAATACTTGGGCGCCATCTTTCCTCGTATGAGTGAAGCGCTCGGTGCGCCGAACATAATGTGGCCGCCCTGTCGGATAGATAGTCATCACCTAAATGTGTGTTTTCCACTGTGGGTAACACAAGGAGCGTCGAGTGCACTAATGCGGTACCCCCGCTGGGAGAAACAACCGGAGCGGTCGGCTTGGGAGGGACCCAATACTTGGGTGCCATCTTTCCCCGTTCGAGTGAAGCGCTCGGTGCGCCGAACATAATGTGGTCGCCCTGTCGGATAGATAGTCATCACCTAAATGTGTGTTTTCCTCTGTGGGTAACACAAGGAGCGTCGAGTGAACTAATGCGGTACCCCCGCTGGGAGAAACAACCGGAGCGGTCGGCTTGGGAGGGACCCAATACTTGGGCGCCATCTTTCCCCGTACGAGTGAAGCGCTCGGTGCGCCGAACATAATGTGGCCGCCCTGTCGGATAGATAGTCATCACCTAAATGTGTGTTTTCCTCTGTGGGTAACACAAGGAGCGTCGAGTGAACTAATGCGGTACCCCCGCGGGGAGAAACAACCGGAGCGGTCGGGTTGGGAGGACCCAATGCTTGGGCGCCATCTTTCCCCGTACGAGTGAAGCGCTCGGTGCGCCGAACATAATGTGGCCGCCCTGTCGGATAGATAGTCATCACCTAAATGTGTGTTTTCCACTGTGGGTAACACAAGGAGCGTCGAGTGAACTAATGCGGTACTTCCGCTGGGAGAAACAACCGGAGCGGTCGGCTTGGGAGGGACCCAATACTTGGGCGCCATCTTTCCCCGTACGAGTGAAGCGCTCGGTGCGCCGAACATAATGTGGCCGCACTGTCGGATGGATAGTCATCACCTAAATGTGTGTTTTCCACTGTGGGTAACACAAGGAGCGTCGAGTGAACTAATGCGGTACCCCCGCTGGGAGAAACAACCGAAGCGGTCGGCTTGGGAGGGACCCAATACTTGGGCGCCATCTTTCCCCGTACGAGTGAAGCGCTCGGTGCGCCGAACATAATGTGGCCGCCCTGTCGGATAGGTAGTCATCACCTAAATGTGTGTTTTCCTCTGTGGGTAACACAAGGAGCGTCGAGTGAACTAATGCGGTACCCCCGCTGGGAGAAACAACCGGAGCGGTCGGCTTGGGAGGGACCCAATACTTGGGCGCCATCTTTCCCCGTACGAGTGAAGCGCTCGGTGCGCCGAACATAATGTGGCCGCCATGTCGGATAGATAGTCATCACCTAAATGTGTGTTTTCCACTGTGGGTAACACAAGGAGCGTCGAGTGAACTAATGCGGTACCCCCGCTGGGAGAAACAACCGGAGCGGTCGGCTTGGGAGGGACCCAATACTTGGGCGCCATCTTTCCCCGTACGAGTGAAGCGCTCGGTGCGCCGAACATAATGTGGTCGGCCTGTCGGATAGATAGTCATCACCTAAATGTGTGTTTTCCACTGTGGGTAACACAAGGAGCGTCGAGTGAACTAATGCGGTACCCCCGCTGGGAGAAACAACCGGAGCGGTCGGCTTGGGAGGGACCCAATACTTGGGCGCCATCTTTCCCCGTACGAGTGAAGCGCTCGGCGCGCCAACATAATGTGGTCGCCGCGGCGGGTAGAAAGTCATCACCTAAATGTTTCTTCCACCGTGGTCAGTCCCAATCAAGTTTTACTCTCCTACTTATGACCACTTCACCTGGAAACACCCCAGAACGTACCTCCCAAAAGGACAGTGGGCCTCCATTTGTCGGCCACTCCGCTGACAGGGTGGAGACACCCGCCATTTTGTGGCGAAATCCGCGATGCTCTCACCGGCGCTATATTCAGTTTATATTTTCAGAACTTTTGCTGCAGGGAATATTTTTGCACCACCACTTTGTCACGTACACTCTAGAGGTCCCACGCCCAATACTGACTTCAGGCGCCACATTGTTGCACTCCAATGGCTCCATTGGTGCCTCCACCCTGTCAGCGGAAGCGGCCGGCAGATAGAGGCCCCTTACAAAGGGCCGAATTTCAGCGGCGACTCTTGGGGGGGGGGGGGGGGGGGGGGGGGGGCTGGAACTCGGTAATTTTTTCCCGGCTTTTCCGCACTGCACCGTATTGTGTTGGCATCTATGGTGTTGGCGGCGCGCGGGCGCAACCAATACCATCCAGTGTTGGATGCGCGAACTAAAAAAGGCGAATTATTTAACGAATTGGACTCCTTTAGTATCCTTTACGTAGAGAAAAATATTTTACAGCGTGAACGCGCTTAGAAATAGAAAGCGCGATTAGCTGGCGCATACGGATAAGAGAAGAACCGGATGAGGTAGGAGCCTAGAGGACTGAGATTTTCGTGCCGCCTACTGGGAATACCTCTCACTAGGCGGCGCTTAAACTCGGCCCTCAGCCGGTAGTAGGCTCTTCCATAGGGAGCGCTCATATGACGTGGTCGTAAGTATAGAGTTGGTCGTTTCCCCAATAAAACGATGTGAGGCCATGGAGTCTACGAGTGACCCCTCCTCGCCCGGCACGTCGCTTTACAGATATTTACTCCGCGACAGTGCGTGGTACTTAATAACCATCGTATAGGCCCTGTTTCTGCGCGCCAGGTTTGAATGCCATGACTGACGTTCTGTTTTGTGGTCTCTAAGATGCCCAGCGACTGAAACAAGTGTTAAGGAATACGCACAAAGACTGCGCTGCGGAGTGCAACACCGTGGTGCATAAAAGGTTTATAAGTTGTAACGGATCCACTGTATGAAGTTGAGACAGCGGAATGAAAGAGGTGAAAAATAATGACCAGTTACAGCCGCGTTCATGCACAGCTGTTGAAAAGCGCCTATAAGTCTGACGTGCCAAGGCCATGGCTTGTTTACTTCGATGTGAATTGAAAATGGCACCGGAGCTTTATGGTGCTGTACGTACATACTTCTGCGCTATTTTTTTGGAGATTTTACTGGCTGTTCATGGTACTGGCGACGGGATCGCGTGGTTATCGTTAAATACAGGGCTATGCTCCAACTAATTGCGCATCTCCGCGCGTGTTGCGTTTCAACACATTATCCGTTGTCCACGCGAGACACTCCTTCACCTCCATGTGTGCGACCCCACCCAAACACCTTGCCGTAATGTACAGTCGGCACGGAATGAAACACGAACAGCGGGTGCATGGTTTTCGCTAGATGTTGCATCACCTGAACCAGATGGGAGCTGCAAGAAGATGGCTCCTCCTTTGATGTGTCACACTCTTGCTTATTGCATCCAAAGCTTCGGTGTGGCGTCTCTAGGTGACTCAGCGTGGGTCGAAAACCATGCGCTCCTTGTTCGCGTTTCATTCTGTGCCGACTGTACCAAGAAAATCTCCTTCAACACATCGTTACCACTCCTCCAGAAGAGGAATCGTAGACACCCCTGAACTTCCCTCAAGAGCGCCGGACCGGTCGTGTAGCAATAACGTTTATTCTTTCTATCTCCCTCCATGTGCGCGTCTGCGAAAACTCCGTGTCGCTGTAACAAAGAAGAGACAGGAAAGAACGACGGGTAAACGTGTAGTAAACCACGGAAATCTGCCTAAGACGGTTTGATTGATAGGTCAAATACGACTGGAAGCATGTTCTACAGTGCAAACAAGTTTAGGCCAACATGTAAGGTTTTTTTAGTGAATATACACGGCACGGCGAACGTTGGGACGCGATCGACCAGATAAAAGTTTAAGGGCAATATGGAAAACGAGGCACCCCTAGCGGCTCAGGTCCATAAACATTTGACTACAAAGATTTTAGGAACTTAGTTTCGGTGTTTTCAATCGGACCACGTACATGCACATGCGCCACTTCTCGTGATTTTATCAGAAGTTTAGCGATTCAAGACAAAGAAAACCAATGTCGCCTCTGCGAAATCAAACTTAATACCGATCGCCGTACACGTCTATACGCACTTATAGCTTGTGGGGGTTTGTTTTTGATTTCAAGAAACTTCGAGAAGGACTTACATCAAGATTAAAGGGGTCATGAAAGGGTATCAGGCAGCAATGTTCTTGACTTTGCAGAGGCGTAGTGGTCCTCGTCTGGGCCAAGTATTTTCGCACATACCGCTACTGATTCAAAAAGCTTCTTTCTCACTGTGAAATTGCAAGAATAAAAGTGACTATTTCTTTCCGTCTTGCCTTCCTGAAGCTTGCTGACGTTATTGTGGGATCGACACCACCATAGACTCTTCTATACTCAGTATGGAGGAGGCTATGACACGACCGGTTTGACGGCAGTTCAGCGCGATTCATGGATTGGACACGAGAACCGCGTGAGCACTCGGCTTCGGCTGGTAACAGCCAATACCTTGGCGGACACTCAATTCATTTCAATTCATTTTATTTATTCTCATAAAATAAAATTGGCGATGGAGGCAGGAGAAAAAGCTGCAGAATTGCAGCTTGACGAAGCCTCTGCCCCCTACAGGCAGATCGGTCAGCGGGATATAATTACATCATCTGAAACTAAACAAAAGAAAACATTTATGCACCACACCGAGAAGTATGTTATTAGGAGGATAATATGTCACGCAATCTATTTTCATTTAAATTTTCAATGCAGACACCTTGTTCTTTGAAAAAATTCAATACTTTGAAGTGTGTGCTGAATCATCTAAAGTCTGCAATTAGTTCTTGGACATAATACTCTTAAGCCTCCGGCGCTGCGCATATCATATACAATATTTTGTTAGTTAATTTTGAAATTTGCCGCAATGGATGATTAGGAAATCTAAGTGATGCCATGTATATAGTTGCTAGCTTTCACAGGGTGTCACAAAAGAAAATTCACACGGTCTTTTTTACAGCAAAAATAAACTAGGCATCGCTGAACACTCATTCTCCACTCAAAGGTAGAGCAAGAGGTCACAACGAGATGCCAAAGTTTCAGCCCGATCCTATAACTTAATTAAAAGTTATGTGATTTTCCGAAAATTTTAATGAAAGAATGGAGCCCATTTTTGCCCGTTTTCGGTTTCTGGTGCCATAGAGCCCCGTGTGTTCGAAAACTCCGTCGGCCGCCATTTTCCCATTGAAATTTTAAGAAAATCGCTTATAACTTTTGATTAAGTTATTCAATCGGGCTGAAAATTTGGCATCGGGTTGTGACCTCTAGCGCTACCTTTGGGCGGAGAATGAGCGTTCGGGAAGGCCTAGTTTATTTTTGCGGTAAAAATACCGTGTAAAGTTTGTTTTGTGACACCATGTATTTAAAGTATACATTGATTTTCATCACTTTATGTTTACAAAAAAGAGGTTCAGCGTGTGCGCAATAAGACTCATTAGTAACCATGCGAATTGTTGTTTTTTTTCTGCTGTAAAAACAATTTATTAACTTTAGTGCTCGTCGTAGTTTCCCAAAGTAGATGACAGTATGATATACGAGGATTAAATAATGCATTGTAAATTAAAAGTTTTACACGAGCTGGTAATATATAGCGATGCTTATATAGAGTACCTATGAGGCTCGAACGTTTGAGAGTAAGATTTTGAACATGCGGGGAGTCCCATAACATATGTTCGTGAAAAATCACGCCCTAATGATTTAACAGCAGTTACAGACTTAACCTCCGAGGAATTCATCATTAATTATGTGGTGGCCTTACACAGTGTACCTTCAGGTTTGAAGATAATCGCATTTGTTTACTTTCATTAATTTTCGAAGAATTGGAAACAGTCCACCAACTAAGTTTTTCAGGAAATATATTTGCGCCGGTAATTAAACTATCAATGTTTTTTCCCGAAAAAAAAAATATCACTCGGGTCCAACCACTACGGTGATGAGAACAGCGGAACTTTAACAACGCCTGGAGTTCTGTACGCGTTTTTTACTTTGCCAACCTGAGCATGTGAGTATGATTAAAGTTGGCAAGATGATAGGCACCTGGCCACGTTTCCGTTGATTCTGGCTCCGAGTTGAGGGGATGAGCGATGCTCATATTTCTCGAATTTATTTTGGCCACTGCCATCTCCTGGGAAAAAATTAAGGGTGGCCTATTCAGTTATTAACGTTAGAAAGCAATTCTAAGTAGTATTTAGCCAAAGTAAAAAAAAATAACATTTTATGGCTCTATTAATATATTTCTTTCACAATGTCTTTATGCCGTGTTTTATCGATCGCTGTTAAGCCATCTTCTTTCACCTTCATTGCCCCGATCAGCATGGCCACTTTAGCGGCCACCTTGCCTTTCTCTTTTTTCTCAACTTTTCGTGGCTTGTCTTCGCCTTGAATCAGTTACCACCTGATAAAATCACGAAACGAGAAGTATACTTACTGAATCACATGTACACGTAGGTCAACCTACGAACACCATCACGAACCAGCGCAAGTAGACAGTTATTCAAAATCCAAACACACAAAAAATACACTCACACAGCGCTGAACTATCAACTGAATTGTATTTTAAACTTCCTCTTCTTCGACCCCCAGGGAATAGGTTGCCAAGGAAGAAAAGGGGAAAGACAAGGCAAATGGGGGAAGGCAAAAGAAAAAGAAAAGGAAAACAGGCTCTACTGCAAACTTTGGTCCAATATTGAGGACATCCCTCACATCTTCTGGCAGATGGATGTTGCTGCCGATCGTGTGGACTGGATGCTCGAAGCACACTCTTTCTTTGGCGTACTTGCTCTGAGGTTCCTTAAGGTGAGCCGCCACAAACATTCTGTTTTTCTTTCACTTAAGGAGGCGTAATCTCTCCATTTTCTTTTGCCTAAGTAAGGAGGAACGTTCGCATTCAACTGTATGTAGAGGCTGTTTCTGTAGTGTCGTGCCTGTCGATGCCATTCAGACTGGAGAATCTTGCAAATCCTCTTACCGTGGCCGACTGATGGCGCGAAGCCTCCAAAGAGGGACCAGATTTCCGGTGGCAACATCTGTAGTCGAACGCAGTACCCGAAGGAGCGTGCTTGGCAGATGGATATGGCGATCATAGTGACCAGCTCTCCTGGGGTCAACGGAAGGTTCCCCCATTTGCCTTCCCCCATTTGCCTTGTCTTTCCCCTTTTCTTCCTTGGCAACCTATTCCCTGGGGGTCGAAGAAGAGGAAGTTTGAAATACAATTCAGTTGATAGTTCAGCGCTGTGTGAGTGTATTTTGTGTGTGTTTGGATTTTTAATAACTGTCTACTTGCGCTGGTTCGTGATGATGCCTTACCAACTCGCCCAATCTGCAGTATTAACAGGTTTTATTTCTAATACATCGGGCCCTTTTAAGCACCTTCCGTTGACCCCAGGAGAGCTGGTCACTATGATCGCCATATCCATCTGCCAAGCACGCTCTTTCGGGTACTGCGTTCGACTACAGATGTTGCGACCGGAAATCTGGTCCCTCTTTGGAGGCTTCGCGCCATCAGTCGGCCACGGTAAGAGGATTTGCAAGATTCTCCAGTCTG
Organism: Ixodes scapularis; assembly: GCF_016920785.2. Taxonomy (NCBI): domain Eukaryota; kingdom Metazoa; phylum Arthropoda; class Arachnida; order Ixodida; family Ixodidae; genus Ixodes; species Ixodes scapularis. The sequence continues at coordinate 79,080,744 of NW_024609882.1, forward strand.
AATGGCATCGACAGGCACGACACTACAGAAACAGCCTCTACATACAGTTGAATGCGAACATTCCTCCTTACTTAGGCAAAAGAAAATGGAGAGATTACGCCTCCTTAAGTGAAAGAACATCAGAATGTTTGTGGCGGCTCACCTTAAGGAACCTCAGAGCAAGTACGCCAAAGAAAGAGTGTGCTTCGAGCAACCCAGTCCACACGATCGGCAGCAACATCCATCAGCCAGAAGATGTGAGGGATGTCCTCAATATTGGACCAAAGTTTGCAGTAGAGCCTAAGCTGTCAGCATCGGAGAAGCTTTCCATCGTCAGACAAGTGTCGAGACGCGCTCCGGAGTCTGAGGTCGATAGATGCACTTCAGAAGGAGTGGACTTACTTGTTCGATACAAACCGTCATTCTCACCTCTTTCCATCAAGAAAGTGGAGACTTACTTAAAGAAAAACTCGCTCTTTCTTATGCCAGCCGATAAAGAAGGTGGTTTTGTGGTCATGAACAAAGAAACGTACGGTGCTAAGGCATTAGAAGCCATCGCCTCAGTCTTCAACTGCCACAAAGAGGTCGCCTTGAACAAGATAAAAAGAGAGGCAAGACAATTTTGTCAGTCACTCGAATTGAAAAAGCTCTGCTCTTCTATTGATCGCAGCAGAAATCAAAACCTTGAATTATTCTTCAGCGCCAAAACCCACAAACCAGGATGTCCCCTTAGGGTCAATGTCTCAGAAAGAGGAACTTGGAAAAAATCGGTGGCAATATTCCTTCAGGAGAGGCTAAATCTGCTAAAGATTGACGATCCCTACCTGGTTCGAAGCTCCTGCGAGGTCTTCAGCTTTCTAGAAGAACATCGTCAGGAAGAGCTGAAGATATTTTCCATCGATATCAAGGACCTATATTATTCCTTACCCCAAGAACGTCTCCTAAAATGTGTGGAAGAAAAGTATTGACGCCTTTGGCGTCATACCCTTTATGAACGCGGCGGGTCTGTCCCAAAGTCAGTTTCTGGACTTACTGGAGATCTATTTGAAGTCCACCTTCGCGGCTTGGGATGGAAATGCCTACCTACAAAAAACGGGAGTATGCATAGGATCCAGCATTGCTCCAGTCCTTAGTGACATCTTCCTTGCACATCAAGACAGGAGTCTACAACAAATATTGGACACATCAAATGCAGTGAAAGTATGTAGATATGCAGATGATTTTTTAATCTTCCTTGCTACAGATGATACAAACTTCACAGCCATGGTGAAAGAGGTCCTCTACAATTTCAAGAACTGTATGAATCCTCTTGAGCTCACCTACGAACTGCCGGTCGAAAGATCATTACGATTCCTGGATCTTCGACTGTATGTGCTACCATATCACATCTGTTGGTCCTATGAGCCCAGGGGAAAGAAACCTCTTCTACCATTCAACTCTGCACATTCCAAGCTTGTAAAAAGAGGTATAGTGAGGTCATGCCTTAACAACTCTATTAGCAAGTCATGCTTACATTCAATGCAGGCAAGCTGCGACGCTCAAGTATCAAGGCTAAGGTCCGCTGGATATCCTCTACAAATATTGACGTCGGTAACCGAGGTTCTCCTCAGAGAAATCAAGCTCGGTAGCGCCGCAAATATACCCAGAGACAGGACAACCAGACCGGTAGTCGTGCCATATATGCATAATCTATCGCATGGTCTAAAGAAAATAGCGAACAGAGTAAATGTTAATGTAGTGTTTTCAGCACCACGCAAACTTCACAACCTCTGCAAAAAAGTAAACACCTCCTCAATCAGCACCGCCAGCTGCGCAAAGAAACACAGATCCAACTTTGTCCCATGTGTTGAAGGGGTAGTCTATTCGTTTCCCCTTTCCTGTGGAAAAGAGTACATTGGACAGACGGGGCGGTGTTTAAACTACCTCCTGCGAGAGCACAACAACATTGCCAATGCCAACTCCGGTCACCTAGGAATTCACTGTAGGCATTGTGGCTGTTTTGCGCGACTGGACAACTGTGCTGTGTTAGGCAGGAGTAAAAACCAGCTCACACGAGAAATTATAGAAGCGGAGAACATTGCAAGACGAGAAGCCCAGTGCGTTAGCAGTCCATCCTTAGCTTTATCGGAGAAAGAACTACATTATTTAGACAGAAGGAGTTTAAGACAATAAGCCAGTATAACCACTGATTTTTGTTTACATCTTATATTATTTAACAACTAATATCTGTAACTCTTGGACTTTTTGCATCACTCAAACTATTTACGCCGAGAGTGTAGTCGACAGTAGGCCAGCATATCACCTGGTTTATACCTGTGCGTGATTAATTTTGTCATTATTTTTGTAATTTTTTTAACTCTTGGACTCTGGTGCATTAGTATTATTCTCCTTTTTTTTCCTTTTCTTTGTCTTCTATTCATTTGTTTTCCTTTTCTTTTTCTTTTGCCTTCCCCCATTTGCCTTGTCTTTCCCCTTTTCTTCCTTGGCAACCTATTCCCTGGGGGTCGAAGAAGAGGAAGTTTGAAATACAATTCAGTTGATAGTTCAGCGCTGTGTGAGTGTATTTTTTGTGTGTTTGGATTTTGAATAACTGTCTACTTGCGCTGGTTCGTGATGATGCCTTACCAACTCGCCCAATCTGCAGTATTATCAACCTACGAAAACCCGGCGAGGTCCCCGGCGTTGAGTTATGTGGTGCAGGTCCTCAATACCCACTTGCGGCTGCCCGCGGTTTGAAGGAGAAAACTGGAATTTAAATTTTCCTTGTTAAATGTTTAACAGAACACATGTGAAACCCTAGGGGCGCCTCGGGTTCTCACATTGTAGGGAGCGTTCATACGCAGGCACCGCGTCTGTCTTAGGATGGTGACATCGCCGCCATTTCGGTCCCAAAATGCACGCGCTTCAGTCTCGTTCGGAGCGAGTGCTTAGCTCTGGCCGGTGCTTTGGCGCCAGTTTGAGGCCCATTTGGCACGTGCTGGGAGTTTTCAAAAGTACTACAATAATTGTCTTCACTCTGTGACAGACGCACATCGGGGCACCCTAGAACATTGCCCATTGATTCGAACCAAAGAAGCTTTTGCCGAGCACGAACTTGTGTAGTTCTGACCTGACCACAGAATGGTTCCCCATAGAAGACGCTGTTGCCGATGAAGTGCATCGCGTCGTCATTGGGGACGCTCGGCAAAGGCTTTTATGCGCACCAAACGCGGTTCAGAGCCTCTCTAGCGCATGCTTCGCAAAGCGCAGGGCTGGTGATATCTGTTTCTAGGGAACCCCTAGTGTAATGTGGCGCCAGCAGGCTATGGTGGATATAAGGGGAGGTGTGCCGAGCGCCCTGCATTCCTCGGTAGTTCCACGTGCCGCCGCTTCATGACGAAAAAGTGGGGCTGTAGCCAGGATACCAATAAAGTCCCTTGATAAAATTCATGCTTAGAAGTACTGCCAACCATTGTTCTGGAAGCGCGAAATACAGGTTCAACGAGCGGGTGCTCCGCCACCATTTGCTTCGAAGGGCCGTTCATTTCACGACCAAATCTATTCTTAAGACCACGCCATCTGAGCGCTCCCCATGGTAGATCCTGCTCCCGGCTGTAGACCGAGTTCTAGCTCCGCCGAGTGAGAGGCGTAGTCACTAGGCGGCACAAAAACTCGGTCCTCCTACTTCGTCAGGTTCTTCTGTCATTTGTGGCTGCGTGCCAGCTGATCGAGCTTTCTAGTTTCAAGCGCGTTTACGCTGTAAAATGGTTTTCCCTATGTAAAGCATACTGAATGAGTCCAATTCGTTAATTAGTTTGCATTTTTGTTTAGTTTGCGCAGCCAGCAGAACATGGCACTGGTTGCGCCCGCGCGCCGCCAACACCATAGAGGCCAAAAGAACCTGGTGCAGCGCGGAAAAGTCGAAAAACTGAAATACCGAGGTCGAGGCCTCGCCACGATGCGCCGCTGAAACTCGGCCCCCTGTGGGGTGTCCAGATGCCTGTCTCTCTGTCTCAGGATAAAGACATCCATTGTTGCCCTAAATGTGCCAGCACCGACTCTCTGGCGCACTCGGTGCGTGGCTTGCGCGGTAAAATGGCGTCTATGCATTAGTCAAAGCTGCACGCTCGAGCTGAGTGGCACCGGATTGCGCGCACTTCAAAATGCATTGAAAAAAAAAGAAAACGCTTGGGCGGACAAATGGCTGAGATGTCACCAGTCAAGCAATAGCGTGCATGTGTACGAAGGCACTCTAGCCCTCCGGGAGGTGCGTGTTGGAGTGTTTGCAAATGGAATGGTCGTAAGTATAGGATAGGTCGTGCTTCATTTCAGTGCTGCGGCGCCATTTGCTTCCAAGGGCCACTCGAGTCACGGACCTCGAGCACTAGGGCATTTAGAACTACTTATAAAAAATCTCTGTGACTACGTCACAACATGGCGTCTGGGTCCAAACAAGCCGTTGCTAGGGACGTTGCTATGGACTAATGCATGAAGACTCCACACGAGGCCATATTTTTGCTTACAAGTAAGTAAATCATTTTTTTCTACGCGATTTAACTTCTCGATATCTAACTAAGAGGATGTTCTTGTAGTCTCAGTGTCGTATTGCAATGATGAAAGCCATTTCTGAAGTATTACACTCCGCTTTGATCTGGTAGAAGAAGACACGATAGATTTGCTGGCCTCTGTTGCAGCGGACGCCTTCATTGAATTGCGTCGGTAAGCGAGCGACAAAAGCAAGTACATCACCATGACCGTAGAGGTCTCCGCAATCTGCGTTTTTTTCTGTGAAGAACCCATGTTAGTTCAGAGGGGTGAAAATGCCGGAAAATCAAACCACGTCATGCAGATCAGTTACGACGACGACCTGAAGTGCATTACCGGCGTAGTGCAGGCCAGTATGAGAAACAAATCATACGCCGTCGAGGTAAGTCGTTTCTTCTTATTAATTTTGAGGTTATTGGATGTCTATTGCGATTTCGCAGTATTTTGCTTTTTTCCTTATCCTTGAAAGGGCAACTGCAAATGCGTGCTTGTTGCCCTGGCTCGCTGTCTGCTTTCCTAAAATAATTATAATAATCGATCAATGTTTTAATATGTCCAGGAACAACCTTGCAGTTGTTCGTCAATAAAATATCTTTAATAATAATAATTTAGTTAAATAATACACTCAAAATAATATAAAACAAAGGTGAACAAGGTGAACGCTATCCACCAGTCTTGTACTAAATATTAAATTAAAAATCTAGTCCGAACAGGAGAACATATGAAGAGCGCAATGAAAAACATCCCCAAACAAAATAACCGGATAGCGCATGGACACAGGCATACTTCTCAACGCTGTTTTACCATAGCGATGAAATACTACTGCAAGTTTGAGCTGGATTTTATTTTCACTACTACTCGCATGAAACTACTTTATCAATATCATAGTAATAATAAATAAATAAAGTTTCATATTGAAGACTTTATGACCGAACAAAATATCACTTTTACGTGCTCTCGGTTCGTTTGGCCCTTTTTTACATCAAGACAACTGTCCGCCAGTGCTAGATTTACTCACCTTTGTTTTTTTTCAGTTCTTTCGCGCTTTAGGGTCTTGCGGAAATCTGAAGAAACTGCAAGTGTCTTTCTCCACGCCGTGGTTACAACCAGGTACAAAGCACCCTAAGCGCGAGTTCGCAAACAAAATTTGGGATCTCAACCGATCGCCTGCAGTGCTTTTCTCACGGGTGCAATGCGATCTTTTAGCAGACGATAATCTCGATCGGCGCCCGGACCTTCGATAAACCTTATTTTGCATCGCATTCCACCATGAATTCTTATAAGTGTCTGAAACTCATTATTAATGAAACAAATGCAATATCAGAATATCGTCTTTATTCACACGATTCAAACGACGGCGCCGGCTTGGCCGGCCGGCGTCTGGCAGAGGGCATACTTCTTGCATTCGTCGTCTGCTGCAGGCATCTTAAGGACCGGTAGTTGCAGTCATAAATATTTCAGAAACAAGCGATTACCGGCACACTTTTGTCGAAACATATATGACATTCAAGCTTTCTATATCTGTGATTTTTAGAAGTTTAAATCCTACTACTGATTTTTGAACGGTTGGGGTTTCGTAGCTAAACCTAGCCAGATGTATTTGTCCATAACAACAACCCTAACAACGGCTTGTTTGAACGCATGACGTCATGCTTACGGAGTCAATTGAGGTTCTGTATATACCGGTGAATTTCTGCTCGAAGGGGCGTAGCGTGAAGCGTATAAAGTGCGCGCGAGTTCGCGGGAAACGAGAGTGTCTTGTACTACACGTGCTCATGCAGGACGCACTTCTACGCGTGGTGCCATTGTGCGCCACCTGATGACACCAGGCGCAGGGTACCGGTGCCACTGGCGTCATGAACAAGTGGAGTGCTATAGATTTTCTGTTCCGCACAGCTTCCCTTATAGCCACCATAAGCAGGCTGCAGTAGCAGTAACACGTAGCGGGTGCATCGCTCTCCACTTCGCTTGAATCGAACGAGAGCGTTTCTCAGGCACGGACGCGCAGGCGCGTTTCTTTAATCTCGACTGCTCTTTTGGCATTGTCGAAATAAAGCGTGTTCTCTGATCACCCATAATTAGCCATTGTGCTGGCAGCCGGCGACACTAGTGACGAATCTCTCACGCGACCACCGACCGTTGACCCGCGACGCCCGCGAGCAGAGCAGGTAACAACCTGATAAGGCCTCCCGCAATGCAAGCTTGAAGACAAGGCCTGTGCATGACGTTTGGTTAGTAGGTCCCCGACCAATTCCAAGCGGGAAACACACTGTAGCTTGACGAGAGCATGGGCCATGTCACAAGTGCCTCGTACTCACTGGCCATTACAGCTATCTGCGCGACTGCAGAACGCGCGCTGATAGCGAGCTTCCACAGTTCATTTGCAACGTGCATGCGGCACCATTAACATTGCCCGTCAGCAGCCTATTAATGTCAGCTCATTCGAATTCATACAGCCTAGAACTTTGTCTGCCTCGACGGGCGGCGAGTTTCCCAGCCGTAGATGAGCATTTTAGCCAGTTCAGTACAACCGCTACCCTGGGGCCTTCAACGTGCATCACGCAGTTGTGATACACGGCCGCACGCCGGTTCGATGCTGATCCTGATCGAAACGGACAGTGGTGGGGATCGTACTCATGATCATGACCACTGAAGCAGGCGAGTGAGCAGACGATGCCGCAGTCAATGTTGCTCATCCGGGCTACCTAGGGGGCGCTGAGGGGATCTACTAGTGATGACGTTTAGAGGAGGAAACGCGCAGGCCTTGTTTTCTGGGTGGTATCACTTCAGCGCCTCGCGCGACATTGATTGATATGCGGATACCCTAAGAAACAAGAAAAGCCTTAATGCGGCGTCGCAAGTCATAGATAAAACGGTGCGGTCTCGGTCATTTACTACAATGTTCGCACTGGCACATTCTTCGGTGGGCAGGTCAGGATTACACTAGGTCGTGATGCCGAAAACGCTTCCACTGGCCCGATGGTGCAATTGAGCAAAAACTAGATAAACAAACACCAAACAACTGTTTCGTTCCCTTGGCACTCGTTCCCTTGCGCGTTTCGCTCGGCGCGTCTGCACTGACCTTGACGACACCGGCTTGAACATCGCACAAGAAATTTCTTTGTCTTAAAGCGTTTATAAAACTCCTTCTGCCGCCGTTGAGGCACGGACTAGGGTCAGTGACAAGCAGTATCTAAGCACCAGGCGGAGCACAAGCGTCAAGCCCTACATGACGAGGCAAACCGAGAAAACGAGTTTACAAAGAAACATGTATCCCGTACACGGTAAGCTTAAAAACATCCATAACGGTGTTCGGCAGAAGTTTCCTACCGAATATATATCCTCAATACGCTACATTTCTTAGATAGGGTTAATGTTTTTGATGCACATCCTGAGCGTGCGAGAGTGCTGTTGTTGCACCTCTTGGTGGCTTCAAAAACGTGTTCAGAAAATATTACACCATTCACAAAGGAAAAGGTGGTTCCGCCTGAAAACATATTTTTTTTAACATTTTGCCGGGATAAACTTTACTGAAATAATAGACAGGAATCATACTAGCTTTTGCGTGTAAAGCATGCTGTTGGGAACATTGGGGCATGTGGGACTAATCATACCAGAAACAAGGGATGGATAACGCACAGAATTAAAAAGGACTACTATTTCTTATATTTTCGGTTTTTGATTTTGCAAACCGTCGCAGATACCCTATCGCTATCACTATCAACAAGCAGACATGGCGGCCGGACGGACGGACGGACCTGCGTCGTTTGTCAGTCAATGTAAGTTCTTGATTTTATTTTTCAATTTCTTAGTGCAAATATACGACTTGGAGATGTTTGTAGGCGCAGCCTGAGAACCTATGATCCATGTACAGTCGGCCGCAAATTTTGCGGGACATGGGAGCGCCAGCCAAACTGCATTGCCGCGCCGTCTCGTGGCCCGCTGCCTGGTGTCAAGACCCGCGCATTGCGCATGCGCGGTCTTTCATACTAGGAGGCTTGTCCTGTTCCCTGGCTTCCGTCCGACGCGCTCCCGATTACTGCGACCGGCGCAAGGTGCCGCTTCGCAACCGCTATGCAGCGAGTCTGCTTCAGCCGGCGCGACAGGCACCTGGGCTCGCTTGAACCGTCTTCGCGGCGCGGTACACTCTCCAAATAACATTTCACTGGAATTCACTGCTCAACCCGTAGCCGAGATTCCAGCGAAATGTTATCTGGGCTTCTAAACTGCACAAAAACATGCACAAAGTTGGGGCCGAAGTTGACGGAGCGCACCGATGGGCTCATCACGACGATGACTTCGCGCTTTTTTGCGCCGACGTCCAATGGGCGCGCTCCGCGAACTTTCGGCTCATGCTTTGTGTTTGACGAGTTTAGGGCCTTTGGAAAGTGCACCGCGACGCGAAGAGGGTTCAAGCGAGCTTGGCTGCCCGTCGCGCCGGCTGAAGCAGACTCGCTGCACAGCGGTTGCGAAGCAGCACCTTGCGCCGGTCGCAGTAATCGGGAGCGCGTCGGACGGAAGCCAGTGAACAGGACAATCCTCCTAGTATGAAAGGCCGCGCATGCGCAATTCGCTGGTCTTGACACCAGGCAGCAGGCCACGAGACGGCGCGGTAAGGCAGTTTGGCTGGCGCTCCCATGTCCCGCAAAATTTTGCGGCCGACTGTACATCAGTTTTGTAATCTGAGCCGTACTAGAATGTTGACTATGAAGTTAAGCATATTTCTTTTAAAGATGGGCGAAAATCAGAACTGCCAGTCGTAAATTAGGTATTTAAAAATTATGGACTCCGCTTGGTAATTTGGGTGCCTTCATTCGCCATATTTCAGTCAGTAATTTCCCTTGACATCAGTAAGAACTCTCACGTTTCAGTAAGGAAGCTGTGCTGGTGTTTCCGTTTACGGCTAGAACCTATTCGAACCAGGAAAAACGGTGACGTTTAACTACGTTACGCCGAGATATAACTGCAAATTACTGGGACATTGGTGATTTGTATGCTGCGTCCCAAGCCACTCGTTGGATTGTTTGCCTCGCGAAGTATTCGAAGCAAGGGTGTTTCGGACTTGCGGCCGTGTCTCAGCGTACACTCCCCCTTCTAATTTTAAAGCCAGTCAAACTAGCGGCTCCTCAAACGCAAACCCTTGTAAATTGGTAAAAATGTAAAAGCATCTCCTCTTTGCAAGAATGCGTTTTAGGCGCTGTGGGGTAATTTGAATAAATAAATACATACCTTATTTGCGTCACGAAGAAATGAAAAGTGGGAAAGATTCCAATGAAGTCTGATTCAGTCTCAGCATATGAATGCGTAGATATGAATTAATGGGTGTTGGTTGCAGGAAACGGGCCCCATTCTGGGATTGTAAATTTAGGAAAATAGCTTGTAACTTTTAAATTAGATCACGGCAATCTCTGAAACTTTGGCCTCTGGTACAAACTGCTAGCGCTGCACTTCGGTAAGGGCAAAGCGTTTAACGATTCAAATTAATTTTTTTCGATGAACAAAGAATAAATGTTTGTTAGGCACCCGACACTCGGTTTATATTTATTTTTCTGTTAATTTGTGGCAAAGCTCCAGTTCTAAATGAAGCTGCACAGATAAAAAAGTATACCGTTCACATTTATGGAAAAAACGATTTTTCAAATTACTTAGTGAATTAATATGGTATCTAAAAACACGCAAGCTGCCAATTGTGGGACAACTCGCAGTTGAAGCTGAAACCCACTCAGTCATTTTGAAACGAAATCTTCTGGGGCATTAGAGTATAACTTTTGTTTCATTGCTAGTTTCCTGAACGCCGTAGTTTGAAAAAAAGTTCTAATTGTAGTTAGTAAAACATGAAAACTGCAATGCATTAGGGACGCTGCAGTACCTGTTCTTGTTATTTATGACTGTTTCCGGTTCGTACTACAGAGCGAAAACGGGCTCATCCCATGCGGCGTACTTTGTGTTGTATTCCATGGACACGCCTGGAACTGTTGGAGCGCCAGTTTGTTCATTAAGTGTGAACGAAACTCCTTCGAGGGATCAACATCCTCAAAGGCCTAGACGCTCTGATGGCTGCGTTCTGGATGTTCAATACCAAGTGTACTGAGGGGCGCCTCAAGAAAGCGTCTGCCACTGAAAGGTTTTTTCGACAGTATATAACGAAGTTGACTCCTGCCATGATGTTCATGAACTAGTACAGTGATCGTGTCTCACAAACATTGTTGCCAGTTGAGCAGTTTCTCCTCTAACGTCAGCCTGTTTGAGTTGTCTGTTGGGTAATTTATTTGTCTTGCAGGCAGCGAATTTCCTGAGGACTGTTTTAGACATGTAGCCGATTTTTTGTTGTTTATATTGTTTCATGCATTTTAATTTGTACATCATGCATTACTGTACTTCTGTAGAAGGTAGGGCCATATGGGTGGAGTTACTTTTGCTTACTCGTAGCAAAACAAAGGAAATACCCTTTTGACGACTGATTTCATCGAGATGTTTCCATACCTGCAAACATAATCCACATGCTTTGTTGATATTTCTGGTTTGGACTTGCGGCATCGGGGTCGTCTGATGGCGGATGTGACTTTCAGTAACCCAGTCTCAAAGTTATATAGCACCATTTATTTAAACTTGTTAAATGATCTACAACTTTGAGATATGACTACAGGAAGTTACAAGACCTGTCAGATGACCCATGGAGCGCTAAGGCATAGTAGAAATATGTGCAAAACATGCGAATAGCATGGACATGGTATTACTGCGCGCCTGGAATCAGCAGTAACAAATAACTTAGGTGTGTATTGCTCATACCAAGTCATGTATCCGGGGACTTCTCTCTGTGAACACATATACTCTTACGAAAAGACAGGGAGTGTCCAGACGAGCGGTTTATAGTCCACAATTTTGTGTAACAGCCTAGGCTGTGGTGTAGAAAAGTAAAAGAAAATGATACATAGCGGAACGTCTCAGTCTAAGAAGAAAACAACAACAGGAGGGGTTATGGGTGACTTGGGCGAGCGAAAGCGTCGATTTTGGTCGGCATTCGCTTGTTGACCAACGCTGACTATGATAGCTTTACTTTGAATAACTCTGAGTGAACGCGGCAATGTTTTATTTATATTAATAAAAAGAAGAAAGCCTTGACGTTTGTTATCGGTTACGGGAGAGGAAGGGTTCGCGGAAGGGAGCTAAAGGCATTGAATCAACCGGTTTGACTTGTAGTCTTCAAGCGAGTCTTAGATTGTCCTCTGTTCGGACAAACACTCTGGAAGGATGCAGTGCCACGAATGGTTCGTTCTGGCTTCCGGTTCGATGGCTGTCTTGAGTTAGCTCTGGTTCCTCGCGCACTTCCTAAAAGACGTGTTCAATGTTTGCGAGTACGAGACAGTCCTCGCACTGGCTATCCCCCCAGTTCACCACCTTCCGTTTCATTTTCCTTCACGCTGAGGAGGCCCCTTCGGACCGGCGTCATGGCGGTGCCGGTTCTAAGCCATTTTAGACACACCCTTTCTCATCTACTGCATTGATTCGACGGAAGCGTGTGCTCATCTCGTTTTCGTAGCTCACCGAGACGTTGCTTTCTCTCCCTGTCGCTTTGCTTTCATCGACGTAAATAAGAACAATGTCAGAGTGGAAACTTTCATGGTGTTATTTGAAAAGTGAGGTGACTCCAAGCTTCTCTCTTGCATTTTGCGAACATCATTGCACCTAGTTCGCAACTTATAATAAGTAGCCAAGATAACAACTCGTGACGTTTCAGTGAGGCAAGTCCTGGTCCTGCCGTCATGAGCGGAAACTATAGTAGGGCTCCACGCAAACATTTTGGGACTAATTGTGTATGAAAGAAAAAATAACGTTCTTTTGATTGTAGTTTTATTTATTTACATTATTGACTAATAAATCAGTGAATTGTATTACAATGCTATTTGTGCTTCTCAGTGTAGCTCTTCTTTTAATGGTGAGTTTGCAAAACCGATAATAAAATAGTTTTTTCATTGGAAAACCCAAGCTTGGACATCACGTTTTTGTAAAAACTTGGATTTCGTGTAAGTTTATACAGCCTATAACTTGGTGTGCCCCAACGGGCAGCGAGTCTCGCAGCTGCAGATGACAAATTAAGCCAGTGCGGTACACCCGCTAGCCTGATGTCTTTAACGTGCATCACGCAGTAGCGATACACAACAGCACGCCCCTACAATGCTCATCCAGATCGAAACAGGCAGGGGGATGAAGCCCAGGATCCTGGGTTTCGCAGCGCGAGCTTTCGCTCCACGTGCTCCGAGCTGGTGTGCGCTAGCCCACTCGGCCACCGATCTCCCTCATGTTTTTGCATAGAATATTACTCTGTGTTTGTTGAATTTGAGTCACGCTTTTCGGACACCCTTTATGTGCAGTGCAGTATACATTAACCGTGGAAACTTTACTAGATCAAATGGGCTTTTGTTCCGCCCAAAGCTGTGAACACGACTGACTAACAATCATGTACATCGTCAAGACGACGTACATGTCTTTTGTCTCAAAGTAAAAACAAAGGATATGCCTGACTATATCAATGTTGTTACTTTTTATAGGTTAGTACATTTCTGTGTTGTATCAACCTTGTATTTCGAAAGCAAACGTAAACAACCTTCTAGAGCAGTTAAGCTGCACATGACTCTGAAAGTTGCTTCCGTCATTAGAGTGATCTCTTAACAATAACATGAAACATTGTAAGTGTTATGTGTTGCTCAAGTGCTCTCCAAAGCTGTGTGTATTTGTTTTCTAAAAAAAAATTGATACAGCAGTGAAATGTATGGCCATATAATTAAGAGAGACAACATTGCTTCATCAGCTGTGATGCTTCGAGGACGCAAATTATAAAGCTGTAGGATTTTAAAAACCCTTGAAGCAAAGGTGTAGTGCCGAAACTTAAAATCTGCTCGCCAAAAAGTGTAATGCTGCAATAACGCCTATTGAAAGGTGTGAGATATAGGCATTGAATAAAGGTCCGGTCACACATTTATATGTGCTTTGAAGTTTGCTGTTAAGTCATGAGAAACCGGAAGGTCGACAGGCTACTACTAGACGCTTCTCCAAGAGTCGTCTGGTGGCGCCGCTTACAACAATATGAGAGGAGAGGATTTTCTCTGGCAGCGGCGACGCGCGCGATTTCGACGCCTATATATATCTTACACCGTAGTTTAGGCCACGTTTATTGCGTTTCTCCTGTAAACACTGAAACCGTCTTGCAGTGTGCTTCTCTCTAGAGTCGTGCGCTTTCAGTCACTTTAGTGATTTTTCCTGAACTATAGCTGTGCTATTGTTTTAAATGTATTTGCTAGACAGCCTAGCTCGGTTTCGAAACACTGGCCATTATTGAATTTTCTTGTTTCTGTGGTAACTAGTATTGACTACACGAGATATATATTCCCACTTGGGAAATACCTATAAAGGAGGCTGAAGTACCAGTAAATAAATGTATAACGTGTGAAACTACAAATTTTGTTTGTGTTCGCCTGTCCTTTTTTTTAGATGTTTTTAAATGTTAAACTTGCACACATGCTTCAATTAATTTTCATAGGGAGAGTGATAAGCAAATTAAATTTTAAACATAATTCAAACTGCATTTATTGACTTCACATGTCATAATCATGTGATCATATTAAATTGAATGCTTTTATTATGACTTCCCATGTAAACTGAAGTAGGGACACGTATTTGCAGTATGAGCTCGAAAACAAATTGTGTTACCTACATTTTCTTTTACCTACAATTAAATAGCCCTTTTTAAAGTAGCAAAAATAGTGAGAGGCATTAGATGAGCAAACAAGAATTTTGTTGTGTTTTGAATATACATCCTGAAGTTATTCAGCCCCATTGTTGTACACGACACTGCGGAAAAGTAATCGCTTACAATTTCGATTACTTTTGGTTTAAACATATTAAATTAGATGACTCCCTTACTTGGGAGAAAACGTAGTTGGTCGTTACTTTGAAGAGTAACAATTACTTTACTAATTAGTTAGTATTTTGAAAACGATAGGAATTTTCGGCCGGCTTGAATACAGGTACTGTCTGTTATTGTATTCAAATGACCGAATATTAAACAATTTATCTTCTTTATCAGCAAATTTTGGTAAACCATCCTCCTCTCGGAGGCTCGAGGATTCCTTGCTAGAAAAATTGTACGGGCAAAGGGCGCCGTTAGGAAAGGGAGAGAAAATAGTAACATTTAGAAGTGATTGAAGGACTACCAAAATATTTGATTACTCTTATGATTACATCCCAATAAATGTATTAAAATAATTACACATCGCTTTAAAAAGTAATTCATCACAAGTAATTCGATTACTTTTAATCAGTACCGTACTAGTCAAGTCAGACCCCATTTGGCGTCTGGTGTCTCAGCAGTAGATGAGAAATATAGCCAGAGTGGTACAAACCGGTAGCTTGGGATATTCAACGTGCACCACGCGGTGGAGGTGCACGACCGCACGCCCGCCAGTTCGATGCTCATCTAGACCGAAGAATAGGTTCCAAACATATGATTGATGATAGGAGGAAAATATTCATCTGGCAAGTTTCGATATAATAGTGCTACACTTAGTAACTAGAATTATTTATCTATCATTTACCAACTGGCATACACGAAAAGATAGCAGCACAAATATTTTGACAGTGTATCTGATTGTGGCTCGCTTTTAAGTGATGCTAATTTACATGTTCCCTCCCGACCCACTAGAAGTCATTGTACTTTTTACATTAATACTGTCTGTGATCTCTCGCCTTTATCACGCTGCCAACTGCTTTTTAACCGCATCAACAATGGTGAAGTGGATATATTTTGGGACTCTCGGGGGTTCGCGATGAAAATGAAAGTACTTGTTGCCAATTTGTAACGTTTGTGTATTTTTGCCATATCTCTGTTATTTTAATTCCTCATTTATTATGTGTACCAAAGAAAAGACTTGTTGGTTGTTTTGGGCATTTGAAAATAAATATTTATTATTATTATTATTATTATTATTATTATTAATTATATTCACAACTTCCCTTACACACATATTTTTAAAAAGAGGGAATCTTCTAAAGCAAGATTACAAGGTAAAAGACACAGGGAATATAACTGCTTCTCGGTCATGTCCAAAAAAAATATTCGACTATATCGGCGCTCTAGATAAAAAAAAAGTCTGAACACTTCCCAAATAGTAATTTTCGCCACATTAAATACACTCCACGTGTCTTGTGATATAAAGCGGGGCTCTCAGCAGTGAAGACCCGAATCTTTGTGTGCAAGGGCTCATCTCTGATAAAGTTTTGTCCCCTTCCGGAGTGCCCCAAGGAAGCAACCTTGGTCCATTTTTATTCCTGACTTTTGTGGACATCTCTCATACCGTGAAAAACTCTGAAGTGTTAATATTTGCCGATGACATCAATCTGTTTCGCTCTGTTCGTTCGTACTCGGAGTGCAAATTTCTTAAAGATGACGCGTTGTCAACTTCAAGGTGATGTTGGATGAACCATATTTTGTTTAATGAGCAAAAGAGAAAAATAATGTCCCTGACTAGGAAGCGAGATTCACTTTTGTTCCCTTTCACAAATGACAGCAGTGTCATCTCCGTTATTAAAGATCTTGGAATTTTCGTTGATTCATTTTTAAATCTCAATAATCATATTTTAGCTATATGTAATGCCTCTCTTAGGAATCTTGGGGCGATATCTCGTTTTACGAGGCAACTTTCTTCGCCCGATTCTCTTGTGCGTTTGTTTTGCTGCTTAGGGCGTACAGAGCTGGAGTTAGCTTCAATTGTTTGGAATTGTATCAACCACACAGCGTCATGCTCTATTCAGCGTGTTGAAACACGCTTAATAGGCATAATCTATGACAGGCATTCCTGGCGCATGTGTTACTAAAATCCTAGGGTGGCGCACTTTGCTTGACAGAAGGCGTTTACTCGACCTTGTTTTTACATAACGTTGTGAACGGAATTATTTATTGACCAGTTTTGTTAATTGCTGTTTGTTTCCAAACAGCAATTATTGACCAGCGGAATGCAGCGCCACGAAAACTAAGGTTTCAATTTTTGTTTGGCTCCCACCTGCCCGCAAAACGAACGAGACGGCTGATCCTGGATTCAAGCGACGATATCAAGAGATATCTGCACGTCGACGGCCACCACATCGATACCCGGTTATCAGCGGATGATTGCTCGGGCCTGCTGGCAGGCAGCGCATCGGGACAGCCTATCGTCGGAATCTCTGGGCTATAAAAGCGGCAGTCGCTGAACAACTCTTCGGAGACCAGCGGAATGCATCGCCCCGAAAACTAAGTTTTCAATTTTTGTAGTTAAGATTTCATATTCCCTCGCTTACTATTTGTAAGTGCGCAGGTGTGCATTTCGCTGGTCTGCTTTTTGCTTTTTGCTTTTTGTTTGGTGCTTTCACGAAAATAGCTAAAAAAGTAACTGTCTCTCTTGCCTGAAAAAAATTGGACATGATGCTGCATGTATTAAGTGTTCGGAGTGCACAAATTATTACCACATGGGCAAGTGTTCTGGAATGACAAAAAATTTATTGAAGTCGATGAACGACGTAGAAATTTCCGAATGGCAATGTAACACCTGCAGGTTGCATTCCCAACGACAGTCTGCGACTCCCGAGGTATCTCAAGGGGCGTCAGAGCTGACCCCAAATGAGGAAAAACTTGAAAGGTTACTCAAACAAAATGAATCTATCAGTGCAAAGTTGACCACCGTCCTTAAGAGGATGTCTTGCATTGAGAGGTCTCTCGAGGTGCAAACTGCGAGGTCCGACGCGATGATGCACAAAATAGAAAATCAGAGTAAAACAATAGCAGGAATCGAGGCAGCCATGAATGATCTTACAGCAAGGTATGAGGAATTGAACGTTCATTTGGATAACCAAGACAAAACAATAAATGAACTACAGCGAAAAATCAGCGAACTAGAGGGAAGGATATCACAAAGGGATGAAGAGGTTGGCGAACTAAGAAAGGCTATCGACAATGCAGAGCTGTACTCTAGACGTCAGAATATTGAAATCCATGGTATAGTCCAATGACCGAATGAAGATGTTATGAACGTAATCAACACAGTGGCAACGAAGCTGGACCTAACACCAGTGACTTCGAATGACATCGAGGCTGCCCACAGGCTAAAAGCTAAAGAAGGAAAAATCACACATATATTGGTGAGATTCACCGAGAGGCGTACACGGGACTTGTGGGTGAGAAAAAGAACTACTCTTAGAAATGAGAACATTTTTATAAATGAAAACTTGACTAGAGCGCTGAAAAGTTTGTTGTGGTCCACCAAGGCACGTGCGAAGGAAAAAGGGTACATGTATACTTGGATGAAGAACGGAAAATTATTCGTAAGGCAGAAGGAGGGAGCGGCGGTGATTCAGATTGAGAGCGAACAGGACTTAATCAAAATTAGGTAATCATGGAATCGCTTTTTGAATCGTTCCGTGAGTGGGACGGATATACGGAAAGTTCTAGAGTGGAAAGAAGTAACGTTGACACTAAATTAAGCTTAATTCATGTAAATGTTAGGAGTATTTACAGACATTGGGATCAGTTAATGTTTATATTATCTACGCGACTACCAAGTTTGGATGTACTTATCTTGAGTGAGGTCAGTGCTGATGAGGCTGGTGTCGCTACATTTTCCTTGCCAGGCTTTCTTTTTTTCTGCTTGTGCCGAGAACAAAGGAAAGGTGGCGGAGTTATGATGTACATAAATGACAAATGCTTGTCAGAAAAGATAGATGTTTCATTTGTACAAGCAGAAGTGTGTGCTGCTATTGTTCACAAAATGAATTTTTCTTATGTTGTGTGTGCTGTATACAGGCCACCCAGTTCTAATATACCTATATTCTGTGATGAATTGGAACAATTCCTTCAAAAATTTAATAACAACAAATACCTAGTTTTGGCAGGAGACTTCAATATTGATGTTCTGAGTGAGAGTAAACAGGGAGTACCGCGTTATTTTGATACCCTCGCTTCATTTGGTCTAGAAAATGTCATCGAAAATTATACGAGGGAGGAATATTATGGTAATAAAATTACAAAGTCATGTATTGACCACATAGTTGTAAGAATTAGTAATTCGAAAACACTGTCTGGAGTCATTAAGCAAAAGGTAGCTGACCATTACATTACTGTACTCTCAATATTAGGCGAAATTACTGCTGAAAATGTAGGTTTAGAAAATGGGTACAAAGTTATACTAGATACTAAAAAAATCAATAATTTAATACAATCGTTCGATTGGAATTCTTTATGCGAGTTCGATCATATTGTAGCCTATGACAAACTAGTGGACACGTTTCAAGATATTTATTCTAAAGGTACTAGAAAAATAAAGTTGAAGAAACGAAAACCTGAGAATGTTTGGATAAACGAGGAAATATTAGAATTGTGTGATCAAAAGGAGAGGCTTTGGAGCAGATGTAAGCAAAATCCCGAAAACGCAGAACTAAGAAATGAATTTGGTGCAGTGCGCAATAAAGTGACAGCAAAAATACGTTTAGAAAAAGGGAAACACTATTTAAATCAATTCACCTCTTCGAGAAGAAATATAAAAAAGACGTGGAACCTAGTAAACCAATTAACTGGCAGAAACTCTAAAAATAGCGTGGATGATACAATTAAAAAAAACTTTCCTGGATTAGATTCTTATTTAACGTCAGATGCTCTTGTTCGGCGTACTTACCTCAGATGACGGACAGCGAACTTTTGAGTATTATAAATGCTATGCCAATAACTAAAACACCAGGATTTCATAATATTAGAGTACAAGATATTCGGTATAATTTTAATAAATTAAAAGACGTTTTAATGAAAATAAATAATGACACCTTTCATACCGGAAGAATTCCTAAGGGCTTGAAGATATCTATTATACGTTCACTGTATAAAAAGGGGAAAAAACAGGAATTGGAGAGCTACAGGCCCATTTCCATTCTACCTGCATTAGCTCATATAATCGAAAAGTGGGTACAACTAACAATGACCAATTTTTGTGATAAATTTAATTTATTTGCTAGTACGCAATATGGTTTTCGACAACAAAAAGTACTATTACACTTTTAGAAGATTTTTTTGTCTGTGTTAATCAAGCACTAGACAATAACAAGATTGCCCTGGCACTTTTTATAGATGCTTTTGATACCATTGATCATCCTATGTTACTTGAAAAGCTTTACAGATTGGGTTTCAGGGGACAGTTTTATAACTTTTTTCAGAATTACTTTAACTACAGACAACAAATGGTTAAAATTATGAATAATATAAGTAGTACAGCTAACGTCGAATGTGGTGTACCACAAGGTAGCACTCTGGGACCAATTTTATTTCACGTTTACATAAATAATTTGGGTATTCTACCTCTACAATCTAAGCTATTTCAGTATGCTGACGATACGGTGCTAGTTTTACCCTCTGAAAACTATGATGATGCTGTTTTAGTCTTCCAAAGAGATATAAATGAACTAATAGGTTGGTTTAACTCAAATGCTATTTCAGTAAATTTTTCCAAAACTAAGTTACTGTGTTTCCAAAATTCTCATAAACGTGTTCATGTGTCACCTAGAATTTTACTTCATTCGACACCGTGTAATAATTGTACTTGTAAACATTTGCCATACGATAATTGTGTAAAATATCTAGGATTATACGTGGACGAACATTTATCATGGAATCGACATGTGGAATTTATGACTAAAAGACTACGTGCCGTTTCTGCATATCTGTACAGAATAAGAAGCTTGTGCAGCGTAAAGATAAGACTACTGGTGTACAGGTCGTTAGCTGAATCAATTCTACGATATGGAATCACTTTATATGGTCACTGTTCTCCATACAAGACAAATGCAATAGACAGAATTCTAAAACATATAGTGAAAAACATTACGTACGGAACTCCGTACGGAACATTAGATATGGAAGATAAAGCAAAAAAGCTCCAAATTTTATTCTTTAAAAATTTTCATAGATATGTTACGTTTATAAATTATTTCTACGATGCAACGTTCAAGGTTTCAGTGGACAAGCCTAGGGACCTAAGGCGCAAAGAAAGGTTTAAAATCCCCAGAATTTACACGCGATACGAAAAAAGAAGCCGAGCTCACTTTATTCCCACCTTATTTAATGAGCTCACTGGGCCTTTAATGAAAATAAATTCGATAAAAGTACTAAAAAAAGAAAATAAAATTGGTGCCTCTCATTACCTCCATAAACACTGCTTTACTCCCCCTATCACTGTATACTTGTCTCTTAATGATTTCGATAGTTGTGTTCGGTTTGCTTTGTGCCGAATTGTGGCTCTGTTTTGTATTAATGTTGGTATCAATGGCCACATTGTAGTCGTTCGATTTTTTATCATGATGTATTGATATGTATTTCGCTGGACTGTCTGGTCCTACGCACAAGCAGGATACTGCTTTAGTAGGCCAGCATTATTTATATGTATTTGTAAAGGGAATAAAGCACATTATTATTATTATTATTATTCCATGTTCCCTTGCGGTCTAGTCGGTTTCAGAGCCCGTTCTACTCCGAGACGTACCCTTATAGGATACGTCTCGCTTAACAAGAATGCAACTGGCATTTAGCGGGCTTGACCAATCTGTTATAAAGTGGCGTGACAACTTTTGGACGTACACTGGAGTCGATAATTTGTGCATAATTTTGTATCTATGTGATTGTATGCATTTTATTTTCAATGACGAACTGTGTACCACTATTTAGGCTATGTGCTGTTTGTGGACACAATAAAATAATGATTATTATGAATTTTTATTCGCGAAAACAGGTGACTTAATTATGCCGCTTTTAAAAAAAATAACTTGAAACAAAATACTTTTATAGTATTAAGTCGCGTTTTTGAATAAGGTATATAATATTAAAATAACTCATTAATTGTTTATTAAAAGACTTAACTGACATTCACAATGCAATTTCGATACAAAAATGAGAACCAACTGTTTCCTGTCAATTGTTTAGCATCAATAATAATGGTTTTTCTAAGCGAACTCTTTAAGGAACAAAGCAGGTTCACACTGAATTGCAGTAAGCTTCATGACTTAGTGGTTTTTAGTGTCATTGATGGCCGAAGTTTGTTGGAGAAATTTAACGATTATGGCACAACGATTTATAGAAATAGTCATATTAAGTCATTCATAAACATAAAGAAGAAATAAAACGTCACTAATAGACAGAGACATTGCGTTTCTTTGTGCTACTGATGTTTAATTTCATATGATACCGGCACAAAATTTCGCAAATGTAATCTTTTCAACAGAATGCCTGTCTTAAAAATGTCAACTCCGGGAATGCGCTACCTAAACTTACGCTTATGTGCTACAGTGAAGGTACATATCAACCTTACTGACCACATGAAAATTTGAGTATCATGTGATTACAAATTATTTAACTATCGTTCGAGCAAAGCGCTTTTTGAACTTCGGCGGTCACGACCACTTGATAACGAAATCACCATCAAGAGGCTTATCGATGTTCAGAATAGACAGCATCTATGAAAGAATAAAGAGAATAAAGAAAGCAATTTAGTACATATATCAGACATATTCAATATCTATGAGAGTTTATACTGGCGTTACTCTTATTAAATGACAATGTTTTTATTTTCCGAACTTCTACTAGAAACAATTCTAGCAAAAAATCACAATTTGTACATTTCTTAGGCATTAGTATTAAATGTTTTAGTTTGCTTTCTTCTACAAACTTCAGTATTCCGAATATATTACATTGTGCACCATTACTTGGAGTCTTGAGTTTGAGTCAATGGTTTAATAAAAAGAAAAAAAAAGATAACGATAAAAACAAGTTAAATAATGTTTTGTTTTTATTATTCAAAAAGCATGGTATTTCTAGCGAGACTAATTAGGTCTCAGTTTTTAAAATCCCTAAATTTTTAGATAAAATATACCTGTACATTTTTTATTACTAGGTGAAATCCCTCAATTTTGAGGAAATGAGTGATCATAGTATGCGGTCACAATATTTTTCTTCATGTCTAAGATGGACTAGGCAAATTTACAATAAGGCATGAAACATTTTAAAGATTTGAATAAAAAATTTAATTTAAGAACGTTGACTGATATAAAATAAAACGTGCGCTTCATAACCAACAAGTAAAGAACATGTCTACCTTTTTTGAAAAACCGGAGACGACGGACGAAAAAGGGGGCAACACACAAAACGTCTTAGAGACGTTTTGTGTGCTGTCCGCTTTTTCGTCCGTCGTCTCCGGTTTTTCAAAAATGTGTAGCATCAACCAGCTCGCCAGACTACTCGCTCTATCTTCAATGTCTACCTTCACGCGTTAAGACTTATATTACAACACATGTAAATATATATATATATTTTTGTACTTAGCACACTTATCATGCGACTGTTTACAATGGTGAACCATATTAAAAACGTTTTGCTACAAAAATATATATTACCTGTGTTGTCTCATTGTAGTCAAACTTTATGTCCGTTCCTTCAATGGTTACGCTCGCTGGCGCAGTGGAGACACCGTAGACGACAACCCTGCCTAGTTTCAGGTTGCCTTGAAATCCTCGTTTGTGACAGCTTACATGCAAAAGGTCCTGAGAACAAAAATATTGACTGCGTTCATGATTTAATTTAAATTTACAGGTTTCCACTAAGATACCGATTCGATTTTATTTAATACTGCAGCTTTGGTCTTCACGGGACCTTTCTTAAATCGCGTGAGAAATAAGTGCTCTAGAAATACCTAAAATGTTTCTAATACATAATTATTTTTACCTGAAAACTCCGAAGAGCGCAGGGCAATGACCATGTAACGCGTTATTCTGATTGTACCAACATGCTTCTAATTTTCCAGCTTTAACTGTTCTTTCGTTTCGGCGGAATCCTTCTTTGCTTGCAGGGGTTAGTTACATCGCTATTTGTGCTACAATGTGAACGTATGTATTCTGTATTTAGGGCAAGGAAAGGCTTGAAAAAAAGCCATGCCCAGCCGCCACATCCTGAGAGGCTAAGCAACAATGATTATAATCGCGCCTATGAACAAGATTTTCTATTACGAAGAATCCATGGTTCTGAGGTTTATTTACGGTAAAATTCGATTTATGTTTCCCGGAAAGTAGTTTCTTTGGTGCAAATTTGGCATTAAATGAGGTACACCGTTCCCCGAACTTTTAAATTTCTGAAATTCGACGTTTATTCAATTTTGTTGCGTTTTTTTATTCTTTATAAATCAGAAGGAAAATAAATAATGCCCAAACACACGAAAAGACACCGAAGGCCGTCGTATTTGTAAGCGAAATTTACTAAAAATCTGCAAGATCATAAATGCAACAGCCTCCTCTTATTGACGGGAAGCCCAAATGGCATATTCTGAACTTAAAACTGGAAGAGTACAATAACATACATAGGGTGACATCTGTCTTGACCCTAAAATACAGCAGCGGTGACCAGATGTATTCTCGAAATTCTCCGAGGTATAGGAACATATTTGCGGAGCCTCCCTTTAGGACTATGGTCACTGACAAGGCGAGAACGGCACTCAGAAGCTACAGCATCTGCCTCCCCCAGAACGAGCATGCTGCCTTCGAAAAGGCTTCCGGGCATCTTGGAGCTCGAGCACGAGGGCACAGAAAAATCACCGAGGAAGGCGACGAGTGCACTCTGGAGGCCCGACGTTTAAAACACGCCCTGCCGTTCTCGCTCTTTCAGTGACTACAGTTCTGACTCTATGATCTGTCAATAGTATTCCGAAGTTTTCCGAGTATTTTTTTAATCCTTACCGCGATGTCACATATAGGAGTGTTGTGCAGATATCCGAAATAACGAACACTTTACCGACGAACAGTGTTCGGGTTTTTTCGGTCTGGTTTTAAAACGAAAAGGGTGCCAATGAAAGTCATAAACGAAACAAGAGACACATTCAGTTGAAATAATTTATCCTAACTTAATGGTTATATTATTTGAGCCGCAATTTATAGAGGTGTCGAGAAATACGCAACTCTTCACACATTCGTGAAAAAAAAAAGCTTACCCTGACTAGCAGGAACTCGTAGAGGTTGTACTCATTTCTTTCCACGGTGTCTGAAAAAAACGTCGCAGTAATATAGGCGAGGAGTATGCAGTGTTTTAGACGTTATCGAAAAATAAAGTAACAAAATACGTTACTCGGTAATAGGAAATTTTACGGAAGGTATTACCGGCCTATGTTACCACAAAATAAAAGGAACCCGTTACAGTTACCGTTACCGATAAAAAAAACACGTTACTTTTGTGTTACTTTTTAAAATTATGAATTAACATGATTTATTGTTTTGACGGTACAGGTATGCATAAACGCCATACTTCGAAAAAGAGAAATTTGTTTATGCGGAACTGAACAGAACTGCTTCATCATTTTTTACGGTTTTACCTAAATACAAAACAAAACGCAAAGAAAAACGCTAGAATTTTAAATATTCGCATAACATTTTTTAAAAGAAACATAGCACTGTAACTGTTAAGGTTAAAAAAACCAAGATCAGTGGTAGTATGGCTGAATGATGATATACGTGGCGCTGTCAAAACCAAAGAGCTTCTGTGCAAGCGCTATCGACGTGCGCCTAGTAACGAACGGTTGAGAGTGGAACTTAAGGCCTCGTGTAATAGGGTAAATGCTTTCATAAGATCTGCAAAACGAAACTACTCTTCAGAGAAAATATTCAAAGCTCGTTTCAACTCTAAAGAGTAGTAACCGAGGTTGTAGAATTAACAAATTAACTCTAAGAAGAATTGACGAGTTGCGTGGTAGCTCGCGAAAGAGCGTTTTAGAATTGATGCAGAAAAGTTTTGGTCCTAACCTCACTACAGCAGTGGGCTCATTTAATGAATATTTGGCCACTGGCATCTATGAAAGCAGCCGTGATGGTGCAATGTACATACGTCAATGACGGGAATGTGACTACAACTTCTGCAATACTTTGTACGGTTTCGCAGACCAACTTACGATATATTTTATCCGGCCTTAAACGACATACGTCTGCTGGACTTGACGGCATATCTGTCAGGGATCTCTGCGATAATGTTGAGTCACTCGAGAACGTGCTTTGATCTCTTATAAACAATATAATATTATCGGGATTGATGCCAGGCGACTTTAAAACTGCAATCGCAGTACCGATCTATAGAGGCGGCCGGCGTAATCAGTTGTCCTTGTATCGACCATTTCGGTTCTGCCCTGTATTTCAAAAATCCTCGAAAAAACATCTGTTTTGTATGAGAAGTTTTCTAGATAAACACGCTATCATATCACCCTCACAGTACGGTTTATTTTTTTATCGAGGCACGTCATCCCTGTTGGACTTGTTTTCAGATTCTTTGCATTCGTCGTTTGACAACCACTCTTATGTCTGTGCGCATTTTCTTGATGTTACAAAAGCGTTTGATTCAGTGAACCATGACATTTTATTAGATACGCTTAAGGGGGGGGGGGGGGGGGTCCTCGCTCGTTTGCTTAGCCTTAGAATTTCTTTGTGCGCACGTTTTCAACTCGTGTTTGTTGGCGAAGCTTATAGTACAAAGGCACTTAGTTAGTACACTTAGTTCTGGAGACCCACAAGGTTCCGCGTTATCCCCTTTTTTATTTAATGTAAACGTTAACTACCTTTCTCAAGGGGGTATGTGTAACCTATTGCAATTTCCGGATGACACTGATTTTTTCTTGTCATACTGATATTGCACATGCTATCCTGGACCTGCAGAGAAATGTCATTACTGTCATGAATTGGTTTACAAATAACAAGATAAGTGTAAACGCCTCTAAACCACAGCTGGCATGTTTCCGCAGCCCGTAGAAAAAAGTCAAATTGTTTCCGCCTTTGTTTTTGCACAAATACAATTGCGTATTATCTTGCTGCGACCCTGTTCAATATGTCTCTCCTGTCAAGTATTTAGGAATATACTTTGATTCTGACATGTCTTGGACTACGCACCTCTCTTTTGTGTCGGAACGACTGAGAAGTGTATCTTGTCAGTTCCATAACCCAAAAGTGTTCCTTCCGTTTGCAAGTTGAAA
Organism: Ixodes scapularis; assembly: GCF_016920785.2. Lineage (NCBI taxonomy): Eukaryota > Metazoa > Arthropoda > Arachnida > Ixodida > Ixodidae > Ixodes > Ixodes scapularis. The sequence goes on from NW_024609882.1 coordinate 79,107,302, forward strand.
AATGCTCATGCGTTTTATGGCGTATAGTGCTTTTAGGTACGGTGTTACTCTATTTTTTAACTGCTCTCGACAATGGCATGCCAGAATTGATAGCATTATGAGAGGGATGTTAAAAAGCAACTGACAACTTGTTTAGTTTACTCAAATTGCCTTGTTTTTAATCGTTGTTTTTTTCAGACGGTCGTTTTTCGTTACTTCTGGTGCAGTGAATTTCAAACTGAGAGGCTGGTCCCACGTGCATTTAGGAACACTACTCGCTATGAAATTCCTCGTATCTATACTCATTATGTGGAAAGCATTAGCTCATTTTACGTACCAAAGATCTTTAAGGAACTACCAGACACATTATTCTTAACCAGTTCTAACCATAGGCTCAAAAAGAATCTGAAAAAATTATTTCATGATACCACCAAGTGATAGATCTACAGTTGACATTTATTGAGTGTTGTTGCCTATATACTTCGTTTTTATTCTGTTGTTACCTGCTGTTTGTGTAGGGACTGGGCTGTACTGCGAGGTCATGCCACACAAGCCTCCCTTGGCTCGGGCAGACGTGTATATGTATTTGTCTATTCCTACGAATAAAAGTTTATTATTATTCTTATTCTTATTATTAACATGGCGGCCTACAAACACGAAAAAATGAAGTGCAATTGTTTTAGGTCTTGAAAGAAGATGTAAGGAGTAACGTAACTACGTTACTCATTACTTGAAACAAGTAACGTAAGCCCGTTACCCGTTAATGTTTTGAAAAGTAACGAGAACAATGGAGAGTTTTAGGGAACCGTTTTTGCACATTCTATACGTATGCGGTATCACACCCGCAATTCGTACCGGAGGGCCTTTTGTACCGTATCGGATGTGCAAAAACGGCTCTCTAAAACTCTCTATTATCTACGTCACCGTAAAAAAATAACTTAACGTGTAACCGTAACGCCGCTACTTGTAATGCATTACCACCAAAACTGGAATTGTGCTGTATTTGTAACAAAATGATAAAAGATGACTTGACATTAAAATTGTATTAAACGGAGAAAATATGGCAATGACAAGAAAATAATAAATAGGCTGATTGATTCAAGATACGAACTCATTATTTTATATGGGCACGTATGTCATGTCTGAATGAACAATATTGGTTTTGGAAAACATGACTTACCCTAACCGATGCTCTGAAAATATTTTGGAGATAAATTAAGCAGAACTGATACATGAAGAAGAAATGTTCAGTTATGACGTCATTTGTCTCTGCCTACCCCAGTCCCACTTGACCAGAAACAGCTGGAAACGACAACGAACTGCCTTAAGCACGTGCAGCGTGTGCTAGAAAATACCATTGGTAGGGTCGCAATATCTCGGTGCTTGTGAAGTAAGCCTCGCGTGATTACAGGGCGGCAAAGAATGTCTTCGCGTTCCTGTTGCACTTCCTCCAGGTTGGCCCTCGTTGGTTGTTTCTGTTTATGCACAACTGTGCACAACTGGGCCAGACTGTAAGTCGGCCTAATTTGTTTTGCATTCGCAAATGATTTTCCTCTTGTGATTATCACGTGATTCTAAGATGTCCGGGGTTTCTGTGTGACAAGAGATGACCTGTGCGTGCCAGTTTTCATGCACGGTTGCTCTTAAGGCGTCAGGTCGTCTGCAACTCGAAACTCCAGGAAAAACAATTCAACGTACGGAAAAAAAAAAATCATTTAAGGAGGCAAACGGGGACGAACCGCAAGTTCGAGTTCACAGCAAAAATTTACGCGGTCTGGCGGCCGACATGAAGAACAAAGGAAAACTATTTAAATGCACGCCTTTGGAGATATGAACAGACTCGCACCTATGGAGTCTCCGTCGTCCCAAAACAATTCTCCTCGAGCCGTTCCCTTGATATCAGGTGCTGCAAGGAGCACGATTGGATTCTGTCGACTGTGGAGAAAAACAAAAGGCAGTAAAAAAAGCTTTTTATCCATCTTCTAGGATTGCATCTGAAAGGTAGCATATAAGGTGGTAAGCTGAGAAAGTTGTTTGCTGTCCTTGATTTTTGTTTTTTTTTTGTGCGCCAGTGTTTCATCATATTCAACATCGCGTAGATGCAGCTTGTTCATGTCTTCTTGAAAATCTGTCCCTTACGGTCTCTCGGAGTGAACCACTAGACATCGAGGCACTCCACATATCTGAGACTTGTTATCTCTCTGCCAGAAATTTCAGCTTGAGCGCTGTTTTATATCGAATTGGGTGCACAGACGACAACTGCGGAACGTCTGGTTAAATCCTTGGACCATGAAGATTCAGATATTGTTCCAAAAACGTGATCAAAAATACTTTTAGCAATGAATGTGGTGTAGGACTGGGTTTCATGAGAAAAACAAGACGCCACGCTCAACCGACACATATGTCATGTGACATCACGATGTCATTAGACGTCACGTGACGTGACATAAACTCACAATATGTGGCCACCTCATTTGTAGCACATGCTCTTCGTCTCCAAGTTTGTCAGCTATGACCAAATCAGGCTTCAATTTATTGAAATATCCCACCGAAAGCGTTACCTCTGGGTCGTGGTGAGGGCTGGCTCCTGGCCCGGAACAACGAAACCTCCGCGTACCAGGATGTTCACGACGTTCAAGGGCGAAGGAAAGGTCCGGTAGCGGCCCTCGGGATGATGGTACGGTGTTCCGCGATCGAGGTCAAACCATACACCGGCCGGGACGTATGCATTGACTTCCGTCTGGTTCTGCAGTTGAGAACAGCAACTAACACTCACGAGGGTGAAGGCTCTTTATAAGTTCGAAAAGAAGTGTAAGCAATTTTTCCGCTTAAAATATCTGTATTTCTCATTGAAATGACGGTGAGAGATAGAAAAAAAAAAAGCTACAGGAACAGGTACCTAGCACCATAAACTTTTCACCAACAGTGGCCATACGCACATAGAGAGGACATGAATATTAGAGGCATTGAGTGTCACGAACGATTTGCAGTCAGTTATTTCCTCCGAGTCCGTCTCGGCGTCCCGGCATTGTTTGTATCCAGAGATGTAAAGACACTGAATGTATGAATTTCACGTACTAAACATTCTGGAAGAAATCAGTAGTAAAGGTGTCAGGAACCGAAATACCCGTACCTAACAACGTCTTGAAGTACTGATTTTCTGGTTTATAAATTTCAATGTAGGGTGACGAAAGCACATGATGACGCATTTTTTAATGGGCGAAACATTTACACTGTGACATATAATATACAAAACCGAAATTAACTTTTGTGGCGAGAGAGCAACAACGTCTCATAGTAAAAATGTATTTCGTTTTTGCCCCTAACCCTTAATGTCTGACGGCGTAAATATTCAATAGAAATGATAACTTTCTGAAAAAAATGTGAATTCTGTGACATACGCGTTAGGTTCTAATAAATGTTTGTTCTTTTTGCCCTTGAGTTCAGTGATAATTTAAGTGTCTTTTGAACAAAATACGGCTCACAAACGCTATGCCGACAACGAGATAATTGACTTACACTACCCAATCTAAAAAAATACGATTCAGTCCGTGTTCTGAATTTGAGACGTTCAGATCCCATATTGCAACATGCCAATGCTGTTTGAATGCACCCACTTCGTACAATGCCGGGTTGAACATCAGGCCCGGTCCCCAGAGGAATTGCTCGTCAATGTCGTATGTGCTTGGATCTTGAGGGAACCTAAACGAGAACATCATAATCAATTTGAAAACAGTTAATAACTTCAATTTTCTTTATCTTAAATGTAGGCAAGCAAACAGATTGTTTCCATCATCACAGAGCTTCATGTCTCAAAACTATATCGGACTAGATTTAGGAAATTCACCTACTTGAATCTGCTGCATCTTTTTACTTTAAGAGCACGATGCCGCACATATGTTTACAGTGAAAGTTGTGTTATTAAAATGTCTTTTGTAGAAGGGTCTGCCAAAAATGCTTGTGCTGAAAGAGTAACGGTATTTTATTAGAACGCAGCAGCTGCTTGGTTTAGTTGACTTGCTTTATTAAGATGTACGCACACAAAAAGAAGAGTTTTATTAGTACACTTCTAACTTTACCACCAGTTTACTCGACTTGGCGGCCACAAAGATATGCTGGTTTGCTTGTGAAATTAAGCGACTAATAAACGTTTCAATTTTTTTTTTATTTATAGGCTTTAGATTGCAGAGGGCATTTACGAATCTGAAGGCCAACCTCCATACTTAGATATCCAACCCCTGGTGAAATAAACGCATCGAAAATTGGACGCTACCAGCCAAGTATGTCACTTCCGCAGGAAATAAAATAATTGTTATGTGCATCCAATATCACTTCGCAACCGTGCTAACTTTAATTAAGTTCATCGGGCGATCCAGAAATTTTCACTTTCGTTATCGGAAAACGCATAAGTGTTTTTCTTTTTTTTCTGTATGGGAATGAGGCATCGTAGCCGAGAAGCCTCCGCAACTTGCTCGTGGGAGCAGGCAAGTTCTAAGCACATTTTTACTGATTTCCCTATAGCAAAACCTTATTTCTTCCCCGCCTTCACCGTGAGCAAAAACGAACCCCAGGAGAAGTACTGCCGCTGCCCATTTGGTCGCTCTGCACGGCGGAGCCCAGCCTATTTGTTTACCTTGTAAATTGGAAAATTAGTCAGTGCAACACGACTGATAATTGGGGGCCATTAGCGCGCATCATGGAGTGCACAGCGTGCCATTGTTTATGGTTGATTCTGATTGTTGTTGCTCGTTTATATCATATTTTCAGCTATAGTGCTAGCTACTTTAAGCAGTCCCTCAATCTTTGTCGTCACGTGAGTAGGTAACGATGGTAATATTGATACCATATGACGATGATAAGATGTTTAGTGTGGGTTTTGTGCAATGACGTGTACTTTTTTGTTTTCTCTGAAAGTCAGCCGAGCAGAAACGTTCACCTACGGGCTGTTTTACTTAGGAGAAGAGTCTACAAAGTACTAGAAGTCTTCATTTCTGCGTTGCGAAATCACTGTTTATGGTTCCCGGACTGCCCTCCGCAAGAAAAAAAATAATAGGCTAATATATAGACTTGCAGATAGTATTGCATACGGTTCGAAATTTGAAACTCTTTCTAACAGTGAAAATTTGACCCCCCTTCGAATATTGCAGGTTCAGAAATTATGGGAATTCGTAGTGTTAATAAAATATTATTATACTAACAATTTCAAGTATAGAGTTAACAAACAAAAATATCTGAGGCATTCTGGAACCTTTTCCACTCATCTGGCGTACACAAATTACGGAAGGTGTTTAAGAAACTATTATATTACATTCTACTTTAATATACCTCCGGAAGAATGGCACGGCTTGCCGTCTCTGAAAGACACGAAACAGGAATGAATGGAGTGGTGCTCTCGTTATGTCTAGGTGTATTCACACTGTTGCTTTATTTGCTGTTCACTTTACCTGTGTTAACATTGTATAGCCTGTTCCGAGCAAAATGTTCCTGTTTCTATTGTTTTAATTATTTTGAGCACGCTTTTGGGTTGCCATTCTTACGCACATAACTACTTGCGCGCTTATGCGGGCCTTCGATCAACGTATGTACAAGAATGGCTAAATCAACGATTTATCATTATTATTTTCTGCCGATTCTACATCTTAAACAAAGTAGGAACACAGATTTGGTAAATAAATACTCCTACTATAGGGAGCGTGCGACACCTAAAGGGGGTACGCCTCTCCGCTCTGCAGCTACACATACGACAGCGTCTGCGTCACGTCTTCACGCTCAGGACTTGACCTGCAGCGTCTTAACCCTGTCTGCGCCTCCCCGTGGCCGCATTTCTCGATCTCGACCTGGAGTAAATGTTCGGCACCTCGACATTTGAAAACGTGTCAATGTCCAGCGTTGCTCTTCATGTGTTCTCACGTCATTCGACACGCAGGAGTTGCTCGAACATCGATATTAATCGTCCCCCGTAAGCGGCAACGACTGCAACACACCGCCATGTTTGTATTGTTCATCTGCGCTAGAACATGCCTCTATAAAGTGTTTGTATGTCTGGCGGTCCGAACATAACTACGGGACAACATTTAATATTCTCACTAAGTGATTAAAAAAGTATTTTTCACTCCTCTTATTATCAGAAAGCTCTTCGCTCGTTGGCCAGGGTTGAAGAGACTAACAGATATTGAAATGATCGCGACTGCTTTCACTTGTGCATGGAGGGGATGTGTTATTAATTTCCAGGTCTTGCGTAAACGAAAGTTAGCGTCGACGCTGTCCTTGAACGTTTGATATAGCACTGTGCTGAACACTGATTAGAAACTAAGGTCGGTTGCTAGCCGGGATGTCTCTTCCAAATGCGTCTAAAAGGTGCCACGCCGCCATGCCACTGTCTTGTCGCACGCTTCCAATAGTCAGTTACAAGTTTAGAACGCGCCGGATGCTCCTCCTACACCTTCATTGTCGCCAGCCACTGCTTTTTCGGGATGCGCAGATAATCCGCTACCCAGGTGCTCGTCGCGATAACGTCGATACTTCTCACCGCTACTGCCTTTCTTCCGCTCCAGTCTACATTTTACTGGATCTTACATTGGAGTAAATATTTTGTACCTTATTTATATTCAGAGTCGATCTTTCTGTGGTACAAGATATGTTCCGTGAGAGTAGCTCGGGCCTAATCGAAAAAAGATATGGTACACAGCTCTGGTTGTTTCGTTGGCGCGATGCGATGCTGTGTCTGATACGTGGTGGTGTTTATTTGTCACATCCATTCGTTGCATCTGAATGTAGGGCTAGATTAAACTTCACGTACTCCATGAACAACGGCCTTGCGACGGTCTCGCCTAGGACGTGGCTCCGGTAGAAGAGTGTGTACAGGTAAGGCAGGAGCGTGTACCGCATCATCAGGGTGCTTCGAGCTGCGTCAAGCACCACAGGTCCCATGCTGTATGGATCTTGGTCCTGGAAAAAGTTTAGACGGCCAGGATAAAATTTCATTGCATTGACTAAGCATTGCTCAGAATGAATTTGTTGTGCTCACAACCCACAAAAACATCATTATTTTTATTTACGCTTTAGCAGTCGCAAAAAAAGAAGAAGAAAGAATTAGTGCTAATTCTTTTAGCTCTCGGTCAAAACTTGGTTTGATATCGCTTATGGGGCGCTAGCATTTAATATATTCAGGCTCTGGGGTGCGCAAGGCACAGCACACTTGCTTTGCTCCGAAGGTTGTTCCGGATCCCCCTACAAATGGAGATTTATTTTTGTACGATGCAATAGAAGAAGGTATATGGACACAACTCAACAAATTTTTATATACAGGGTCGCGTAAATGTTTTATTTATTTTAATATATCAAACAAAATCTAGAGTGAAGTATAACATATCACGGTTCCAAAAAAGGCTTTTCCGGGCGATTGTTGTTGTTTTTTTGCTTTTTGTGGCTTGCGCTATCCCGCCGAAAGCATTTTATTAATTTGTTTATTCTCTTTTTTTCTAGGATCATCCGCGGTCCATCAACGCAAGAGACATCTTTTACGCCATTTGACGTGTGGTTGCTTTCCATATCATATCCTAATAATATTGCTTTTCCGCGCTACCAGGCTGGGTGTTGGTAGAGATTCGTAATCGACTGAATGTGCAACGCCTCAGGGATGTTGTATAATGTAAACGCGAGTCGCATCTGTTCTTTGCAATTTTCCTTTGAGTGGGCGTGCGAAAGACTTTGAGAGGGAAAAAATCGCATAGTCACCACATTTCGTGTGCTCCAATTACAATATCTTGCACTATACCTTCTACAAGTTTCAAATCCTCATTCACAAATTGAAACGAAGCACATCGATCGGCCTATACACGATTCTTGTAACTGTTTCGTAGGAATTGAAATCAGTCGCCGCTCTATAGTACGCATATGATACATGTTGAAATGTTGAAATGTTTCGCGGTGTAGATGATCAAATATGCAAGGATTTTTTTTATTATCGTTCGTTGTGACAAGACGTGACAGAATTTATGAATGTCATATAATGTTAATGATGATTTTATATGATACAGGCTTTACTGTACATTGATAAAACAGGCATTTGTTAATGTGTGCTGTTTATGATAATTTTTATGCGCAGACTAGACAATCGGTTGGGACTCTCTAAGGAGCAAACATGTAGGTAATGTGTAACTAGTGACAGGTTACTTCTACCTAGTTAAGTTTTTCGGTAACGAGTAACGGATTTAGCTACTTTTCTGGAAAAGGAACGAGTAACGTACTTAGTTACTTTTGAGGCCAACTAACGCGTAGCGGTATTTTGTTACTTCTGAAGAGCCACCTGTACAAGACCGTCTAAACAGCCTAGTTCTAATTCTGACTTGAGTATGTGTCTATTCTGACAAAGGCAGATGTGCGACCCAAATAATAACTAGACGGTATGAAATGATGTGAATATAGCAACGTTTATAACTGAACACATCAGTCGAACTCTATATCTCGTAATGTCCTTCACTCAGCCAATGCAATAATGTTACTTGGTTTAACCCTTCTAAAATTGAGTACAAATCGAATGCAAACCAGGAGGTAGCCAACACGAACAGGCACAGAATCCATTGTTAATTTTTAAATTTAGAAACAGTGAGAACAAAAGTGGGGAATCCCAGGTTCACCAGATCTTCCTGAAGCACAACACTGCCGTTTCTTCGAGCCCGTTAGTAGGACGAATCTTCAGCGCAGCCCGAAATGTATCCTCAAGGAAGCGGAGAAACATAATTAATGCAAAGTTGGAGAGGCAGCTACTGCTAAAGTGCAAAACAAAAGCAGTCCTGTGTATATGACCGTCAAAGTAACAAGAAAGGTAACTCGTAACATGTGAGATAAAGTAATGCGTTAAATGTGAGAATCGCTAAAGAGTAACTCATATATTTAAGTTTTGAGCATGTAACAAGGAACAACATCTAGTTACCTTTTTGTTTTGGTAAAGTGCACATCCTGCAGATGTTCAAACGATTTCGCGCGAACGCCTACCGGCCGGTAGATCAGCGCCTGATTGCGACCTTAAACAGCAAGTCAGTCAGGTTAGGCGTGTGCCTTCTGTCATACGCGTGTAGCCTCGCTGACCTGCACTTTCACGTCGTAATAAGGCGCTGATCTACCGGCCGGTAGGCGTTCGCGCGATATTGTTTTAAAATCGGGAGTCTGTACATGTCTGCAAATGAGTAAGTCCTTTTTTTTTCAAGTGAAATTCGCCTATGCTGGTACGCACTCGAGAATACGTTATATTCTTCTGTCAATGCAGTCCCCCTTTCGGTATGGAAACAATGAAGCAGTTTTAAACTCAACATCTACCACGCATTGCTCTGAGAGCCAAAGTCGAGGACTTACTGAGTGATCATGTTCATTCTCTGTGCTTACCATTGCATCGTTGGTGTTATGGTTTCTGGAGAAGGGGTAGAACGCTCCGAGGGCTTGCCAACGAGCGCAGAGCTCCACCGTTGTGTTGGAGTTGAAGCCGCAGATGTCCGCACCGACCAGGGGTATGCCGTACAGTCCGAAACTCAGCACGTCTGAGGAAACATCGAGGGCGCATGTTGTAGTAGTGTGGAAACCGACGCTAATGTTCCGAGTGTTCATTCGCCCTTTTGCTGTAGCCAGCTGGAATGACTTTGAAGTAGATGTGTCTAGTAGTAAAAGTCTGAAGCTGCCTTGGTAGGCTGGAGATAAAATCTCGAGAAGCGTGCCGAACCAAAAGCGCTTGTAACCTACACCTCTTTCCTCCGTTTGTATGACATTCGTGCTGTTTCAAGATGAAGTGTTTATATATTTGGAAAATAATATTTTCAGCGGTAGATTTATTTTAATAGAATTGTTCCCCGAGAAAACCTAATTCTTATGATAAAGGAAATTCTTAATTCCAGCGGGCTGCCGCTTGCCAGTAGCAATACTAAGTGTCACCCTGCGAAATTTAAACAATGTATATACCGAATCAGAAACTGGAGAAAACAGAGATGTCTCAATTTTTCTAATAGAAATATTGTCAAAATAAAACATGCACATGTGATTCCAGTTGCCACGAGCAGATTCCAATCAATCATGCGTATTGCTGGTGCTCTTGCAGAACACTTTATTACGATAATTGTTTTTAGATTTTAAGTGAAATGTTTCGACTTGTTGCTTCATTTAAACATATTACTTTAAAAAATACACCTGAAAGTAGTATATTGCTTTGAATGTATACTCGATAATTTTAAGATTATGAAGATATCTCTTATACTGGTGTATTGATGTAAAAATTCATTTCGCGTGCGTCAAATTCAATTACAAAGGGCTTTTTTTATGAAATGAATTAAATAAACCATTGCTTTGCAGGTTTAAACATAAGGTGATTTTATTTTTTCCCCGGGAAGATATCTTGTAGTTCTTAGGGTTTCCAGTTAAAATACATTAAAGAACAAAATTAATGCTCGCGGTAAGCGTTTTGAGCATTCTGTCGTTTACGAGAAATTAAAAAAGAAAAAAAACATAATTTCGTTAGCGTTTAATAGTTAAACCACAGGTTGCCAGGTTTTACGTCTTCCTTTTTCAAGCTACTATTCTATGTTGTGGGACATATATTAACTAGAAAATTCAGATTACCTGATGCAAAGAGGGGTTCTCTTGAGTTCTCGGGTTCTCGGTGTGCTATGATTTTTTTAATGTGAGATTTTGACATAATATTTAAGAGAACTACAAATTGTATGTATATAAACGAAAACTCTTTTGACACCTCCGAATATTTGACGCAGTAAAAATCAGCTAGGCAATATCCGTCTCAATTGGAAATAGTCTTTGAGAAGTAAATTTTAATTGTACGAGCAAATTTATGTAATAATTGTAAATAATAACTTGACGTTGTTTGTTATCGATGAGTGGCGTATTTATTGACTTCTGCTCTGTTAATATATAAGAGTCTTAAAAACAAATAAAAGTGCGTAAAAAAATTAAAACCTCTGAAATTTCATTTAGTGAGCTTGAAGGGGACGCAATTTCATATATAAAAAAAACCTGAACTCAAAAACAAAAAAACAAAAAAAAAACAACCTCTTCGAATTTCTTCTAAGCTATCTAGGAGCCATCTAAGTGTTTTTAATGAGTGAAGCGGCCCAGTTCGAGAAGGAATTCATATAGAACTCTTAATTAACTCAACTTTCCAAATGTAAAACAGCTAGACTGAGAACAATAGCCTTCGAAATATTTTAGCATGTTCATGATGTAATACAAGTGAATGTTTTTGTTATTATTTAAGAGCGTAATTAGCCAGAGTCAAAATAGGGTCTTGGCGAGCGTTCAAACTCACTTGGTACGCTTAGCCTCAAGTCCTTCCAGGACGACTCAATGTCTCCAGACCAGTGTCCAGACCAGGCCGCCTGTCCGGCGGACGTCGCACGGGAAATGACGAATGGTCGCTTTTGTCGAATAGTCGCAAGAGCCCTTGGCGATAAAAGCGGTGAGAAATCAGAATTACTCCTTCCACGCTGTGCAACATTTTATTCCCTTCTCACGTTTAAACATTCTGTCAGTTATGGAAATCGGAGTAATTGGTTGCTGCCTCACTAAATAAATCGTTACTCTATTGAAAAAAAAATAAAGTAGAAAGTTTTATGTGCAGTGAAGAACAAGGCGCGTACAGTAATCGATAAAACCAAGTTTTTTTTTCTAGATTACGTTTAGATTCTGTTACTTGTACACTATTTACGTGGACTGCTATGTGAATTCGCAGCCATATATAATAGCGTGTGCCAAAAGTATTACAATATTGTTTCGACCCGAAAATAAAGTACGCATTTGCCGAATTCCCATTCGCTGCCCAGGCATAGTGCCAGCGGTGCGAGCAAGATGCCGAAGTTTACGAACTAACCGTTACTTGATTTGAAAGTAGTAAGTGATTTTCTAAAATGTTAATTGGGAAAATGACAGCCAACGGAGATCTCAAATACATGAGGCTGAACGGCGCCAGTTACAGAAAACGGGCGAAAATGGGCGTCATTTTCTCATTGAAAAATATTAGAGATTCGCGTAAAACGTTTAATTGAGATGACGGTCAGTTCTAAAACTTGGCATCTGGTCCGGAATGCTTGCGCTACATTTGGGTGGAGAATGAGCATTTGGCGATGCGTAGTTTATATTTGAAGAGAAAAAACAACAAAAAAAAAAAAACATTAACAGTTTGTTTTGGACATTCTCTAGGAAAACATTAGCCTGTGCAGTTGTGAGACTACGAAATCTGTAGATTTGTTTTAGAAATATTTTTACCATGATGCATTGTTTTTACTTGAATATGCTCTGTAACTGAGAGCATAATGAACGCGGTGTGTGAGGACAATCCAACATCTTACTGGCTCCACAGCCAATACAATGGCGGCCTGCTAAGGAGGCGGAAGTGCCAGGCAAGAAACCGTCTCGTCCACGCTTTTTGTAACCTTGAGTGACTATAGCTGCATTATAATCATACCCACGAATGGCATTATGGTTCCACCAATTACTAGTCTCTTTGATAGGTCAAAATATTTGCACTAAGGTTTTACGCTTAATGCGCTCGGCCATGGGTCTGCATTCGGGTATTCTTTGCATGAACGTAACTACGTGTTTATCAGCACTGTATAAATTTCAGAAATGCATTTACATAATTATACTACATCCTCGATGCGTACACCCCATTAGCCATCAACCATCTTTCACGTTCCATTGGAGGCTAAGTGCAGTTGACCAAAAATATTAACTCATCTATACCCGTGACACCCATCACAAAATACGAGTTGAAGGCGAAATCCCTGGTGCCGATTCATTAAAGACAGTGGCATGATCTACTCAGTGAATCACCTCTCTTAATGTGCTGAGTCGTCCTCCTTAATGTGCTGAGTCATCCTTCTCAGTGTGCCGAGTCATCATATTATTCCGCTTAGTCATCCACTGAGTGATCACGTTTTGATACCTTTCGTGTCACCGGCGTGTTTTCGCTCAGGCACTTTGAAGGTCAACTCATCGACGAGACATATAAGGCTTTCGCCTTAAAATATTTACTGGAACACGCTATTGGGGACTAAGATGCTAGCTTTAAACTCATGGAGACAACAACAACAATGACGGGCACTTGGCTGCGTCATTTTTTTTTGTCTCATTGTTGTGGTCTCTGCTTAGCATTGGGGCCCCTGGAGTTTTTGGTGCACGATGCGAATAACGTTATCACATTTTGAAGGAAGTAACGAAAATGCAAGTAGTGATTTTCCAGATGCATGGTGGCGCGGACCTATGAGGAGCTATGAGTTCAACGATGTGCGCATAATGTGTGAACATACCGTTTCAATTGTTCAATCTTCTTGCTCACATTGTAGTTTTTAGGTCGCATCGTTTTCTGGACTTTGTCAGTCAAGAAAAGTCTTTAGTTCGCGTTGGCTGTACCACGTTTCAGCTGAAGGTCACACGCAGCCGACGGTGAGTCTGGACTGAAGCTAAATCAGGCAGCGTCACATGCGCAAGCCTTTTTCGTTTATGATTGGTTGAGCGATAATGGAACACATACAGAATCAAGACGAACATCAGGGGGCTGAACTTTTTACAGTGTCTTATTTGCCCATCAGGTCGTAGCGTTGCCTGCGCGTCCGGACTTAGGGTGAAACGAAGTAAAGCAAGCTGGATACACTGCAGGAAACTAAACGAAGATGCTTTTTAACTGTTTTATCACATGGTTTGCACGTGAAAAGCCGTCATAAGGAACCGTCAAAAAGTCCCGCCAGGAGCACCCGTCACGAGGACCCATCGAAGACCCCTTATTAAGTACTGTCGTGAGGGACCATGACGTCACGTGACACCATGACGTGATCATTACGTCGTCACGTTAAAATGTCACATGAGAACATAATCACGTTATGTGGTCGTCAATATGACGTCATATTATGTCGTTACGATGTCGTCAGGATTACATCACGTCATGTTGACATCAACATAATGTCAATGTGACGCCGGTTTGACGACACAGGGACGTGATATTTACGTCATTAAAATGCCATGGTTCACGTGACGTCACAATTCCTTGTGACGTCATCGCGATGTCTCATGACACCAACAAATTGTCTGATGTTTTGAGGTCACGTGACACCTTGACGTTACGTGGCCCGATGTCGTTGTATGACGTCACGGTCGTTTGATATCGTGGAGTCACGGAACACAATGAACTCGCATGATATCACGTGACTCTGTGAGTTCACGTATTCACGTGACGTCGTTACGTAATCTGATGTAATACGCACTTTACACCTGATGAGCTAACTGACAACATTTTCAGTGCTTTGTGGTCTTTGTGAGCACAACCAGTATAGAGCAATTTTGCTTTCGTAGAGTGCATCACATACTTTCATTCGAGATCATGCTTCTTGGTTGTGACTTAACAATAAAATGTTTACCTTGGTCATACTTTTAGAGCATAAAATAATTACTTTGGTTGTAATTTTACTTCAAGTGAGGACCGTTTCTACGTTAGGCGCTTTGTTTGAAGTGCGTTGGGGTGTGTGCAGACATTCCTGTTTTTTTGTATTATTGCATCATTATTGCATCGTGTCCCATCTTCGCCCAGCACTGGCCTCCCATTGATGGCGTCAATAACCCAACGCTATTGACCTTGGTATCTAAGGGATGTTGCCCGATGGTGCATGTGCTCCGGAACTTGCGGGGGTAGAGGTAGTGACTTGGGCCTGGCTACATATCATATGTAACGAACAGGTTTTATGATCGGTATCAGGAGCACAATGGAAGCTTGGAGTCCCCGCATTTCTTAACCAACCTTGTGACCGTCGACAGATTGACGCTCTTAGATTTCTCTTAGTTTCGCAGAGGAAAGCAGAATTAATCCCGGTAGCCACAGCGATACTTTTGGTTGGGCACGTCACTAATACCTACTTGTAGGTCGCTCTGGCCTCTAGGTGTCCGTAGATGTTGTGCACATCGTAATGCGCCGAGATGTGATGGCGGTCGCTCATGCACAGAGTCTTGACAGAAAGGGATTCTCCTCCAGGGACGTACGGGGGATGTTCGAGGCGGCTGTCTTCGGGACATCCGCCGGCATGGCCGTTGTAGAAGACGGACGGCTCGTTCATGTCCTGTGTGCGAGGGTTGTTATAGTCCTCGATGCATACGCCCCAAGATTACCGCAAGACTTTTGTCTTTGATTAGTTTATTTTCATTTCGATTTATTAATTTCTCGCATAGTTAGCAATGGTGGTTTGAGGAGAGGAGACAAGCTGCAAAAGTCTAGATTGACAGAGCCGGCGCCCTGCATTTGGCACATTGGCAAGCTGAATTGTAATAAAGACCTTTAGAACCAGAAATATGAAGTTGTACGCTAACATATAAAGGGCGTTAACGGTTTACAGAAATCTTAATGTCTACAAGAGCAATGGTGAAGCTGACAAGCTAGAAACTATATCAGCTGTTCAAAGTGTAGGCATCTAGGCGCCGCTGCCATTGCCCTGGAAATTCTATTAACCCTTCGACACATAGATATCTGGGTTGCGTGACTGCAATCGAATGAATTAACGTATATGTGCGGTTTGTTTGCCACAGGCGGCCCTCCTCTATATTTTTGCTTTGTAACTTGTTCTTGAAATCTCAAAATTTTAGCTGGTGTAACTTTTCCCGTCACTAGAAATTTCATTTTTTACAACTTTAATCAGCTACAGACATATATCGCGCCGCCATGACAGCCTCTACATCTCTGTATGCGTGAAATATGCTGTTCCGATTGCAGGATATTCAAAAGTCAAAAGGGTCATCAACGTCCCCTGCAAGTTGCATCATGCTAGACTTGTTGAGCAATATTTTATAGTCAGAATTGCGGGTCAAACTTGAGCGACCCTTGCAATGAACTTAGTTAAATTACCACCTGTCTATTTGTATTAAAAAAAACGTATTTTTAATAAAAAAAGTGTTATGTGTAATGATGTTCTGCAGATCGTAGACTACGAACCAAGGTAAGGTATAATGTGCGTAGCTATCGTTTTATTATGAAGGTAGTTTAATATAGTATAATAAAAACTTTCTGTTTTGTCGTCATTTCACTAGCCTTTGTAAAATTATCTAACTTTAACGGAGAATATAGTACATGCCGAAGGGGATTACACAAAGTAAAAGTTACTCGCTTTATTAGTTTACTGTTTGCGTTAATACTTTACAGTTTTTAAAAATCTATTAAGAGTAGATATAACTAAAATCTCACCCATATTAAGTATTTTGCTTGCATGTTTGTTTAAAGAAACATTGTCTAGTGCAGAAGCTACGAAACATCGTTATACATATTTGTAATTCAATACTGGAAAAATAAGGACCACGTTTTCCAAAATAAAACATCGATTTTAGCTTTTGCCTAGGGCTTCGATAATGTTTATTGCTTAGTAACGTGTTCATTTCTACTCTAAATCGTTATTCCGTGTACACGAAGCCTCCTGCATCCTGATTTAGTAAAACCTTTTTTGGTATATTCTAGTTTTAATTATTTCCTTAACAAGGAAACTTGAAAAGAACTAAGATCGCGCGACAGTTTTTTTTAAAAATATATATTGATAAATAAAAAAATGAGATCATATTCGAACATTTCGTGCTATGTCAAACGCTGGAACAAATAGAAGTTCTTTTTTTGCTCTCTAATTCTTAAGTTTCTTACAACGAATTTCGGTTAGTTCAATTTACATCTTGGCATTGAAAACTCGGGGCATTTAAACAAATACACAATATATAACCCTTGGAGTTTTTTGTTTCGCTGAAGACCGCGTTCCGTGAGTGCTTTTTTGGAAAGCAGTTAGTTTACTTACAATCCAGGCTCCATCAAATGGCACCAAGTCGTGGAAGTTCTTAAACTGCGAGATCCAGTATTCCTCCGCCCTCGGATGTGAAAAGTCAGGAAACACGCTGCTGTTGGCATTCCAAACCTGAGCAGAAAGTACAAAGCCAATAACTTCAAATAATTTTTGCATTTCATTTTAGCTTATCAAGTTATCAGCCATCGTCACTTTTTTATCACTGTTTATTTTTTTAGTGCCCTGAAGGGAATTAAATGGCCGGGTGTGTTTACTCACCCCAGCTGGAATCACGTGGACTGGAGGCCAGCGTTGCAGAACCCAAAGATACCTCACTGAATCTTACACCTACCCGTTTTGATCTGGATGAGCATCTTATCCGCGAGGGGTCCTGCGCCAGCACTTCGCGATTCACGGTAAAGAACCCAGGCTAGGAGTAATACTGCACTGGGTCAATTTATTATCTACTGCGGCGATACCAGGCCCATGTTGTGGCTCCCGCTGCCTAAACACAGAGAAAACAATTAAATGTTTTTCAACAACCAAATGTTTTTGATATTGGCACAAAAGGAGCAGTCCCCAAGCAGATGGTCAAAACTGCTCTATTACTAAAAAGGAAATATTACTAGAAAGGAAAAAGGAAAAAAGGAGTGCGCACGGCAGCCTTAGCGCAAGCGTGGCGCTAAATCCGCTGCAGTTTTTTGTGCAGTGCGTGATGTTGCTGCATATCCCGGTTTCATCGATGGCTGCTCGTGATTCAGCACCGGTCCCATTCGTCCTGCCTTCATCGTCCGAGTTCATCACCAAGCTGCAACTGTCGTCATCAACAGCGACCAATCCAACTTCATCTACAGTGGCGACACCGCACATAAAAGAGAGGATCAGGCAACGTCTCGACAGTGGGCACGGCAGCCTTAGCGCAAGCGTGGCGCTAAATCCGCTGCAGTTTTTTGTGCAGTGCGTGCTGTTGCTGCATATCCCGGTTTCATCGATGGCTGCTCGTGATTCAGCACCGGTCCCATTCGTCCTGCCTTCATCGTCTGAGTTCATCACCGAGCTCCAACTGTCGTCATCAACAGCGACCAATCCAACTTCATCTACAGTGGCGACACCGCACATAAAAGAGAGGATCAGGCAACGTCTCGACAGTGGGCACGGCAGCCTTAGCGCAAGCATGGCGCTAAATCCGCTGCTATTTTTTGTGCAGGTTGGTAGACCCTCTTCTATGGTTAAAAGTGACTATCTATGTCTATTCGTTCTGCCGTGCCCCAAAACTTGTCTTGAGTGCATTGTTGAAATGTTAGACACGGTTTGTCTTTTATTGCAATTATGTGGCGGCGTGGAACAGAATCCCGGACCACAGAATTCCGGACCGACCGTCCAAGAGATGTTGGCTCAAGTTCTTGAAAATCAGACCCAGATGACGAGGGAGCTATCAGCGATAAAAGAAAATCAGAAACATGCAGAGAATCAGGTTCAGCGGTTGAACGAAAAGTTGGCTGCTATACAGGTGAAAATGTCTGTCTTGGAAACGACTGCAAATCAGTTTCCCGCCCATCAGCACAAGATATCTTTACTTGAAAACCTAGTCGCAAAAATGGATGACAGAATTGATGATCTCGAAAACAGGAGTCGACGCAACAACATTATCGTTTACGGCGTTCCTGAGGCAGCCGACGAGACGGCCGAACCCCTCCAGAGTCAAGTCTTGAATGGCATTTTTGGTGAAAAGCTCGGGGTGTCTATTACAAGTACGGAAAGATTGCACCGTATTGGTAAACAAACGGATCATAGACTGAGGCCTGTTATGGTGAAACTTTTCAATTTTTCCGAGAAAACGCTTATTTTTGAAAACCACCGAAAACTGAAGGGCTCGTCAATATCTGTCTCTGAGGATTTTTCAAAAAGATTACGCGGCATTCGTAAGAACTTGTGGAACAGTGCTGCCGAAAACCGTTCAAGGGGTGATAAAGTCAATATAGTGTACGATAAGCTCAAAATAAACAACACGCTTTAAGTTTGGGATTTTGAAAGGCAAACGACGGTTCCAATGAATCAGCGGATTTCAGAACAAACCAACTGACAGTCTAAGCGAAAGTCTGATGATGGCATAAAACTTATTAACCTAAATGCAAGAAACGTAAAAAATAAAACTGTCGACTTAGAGCATGTATTGCTTTCACATAAACCAGATATCATGGTTATTACAGAAACGTGGCTAACTGATAACATAATGGGTTCGGAAGTGGATCCACGCGGATATAAAATAATACGGAAAGACCGAGATACACGGGGCGGGGGCGTGGCGATAATCTTAAAGGAAAATATACGTTTTCATCGCATGCCTGATATGGACGGGGTGGAAATCTTGTGGGTTCGTGTTAGTGTTTATTCTACTTCCGGTATTGTTGGTGCTTTTTATCGTCCACCTGGCAGCGACAATTCTTTTGAGGACATTAATCAGTATCTGTTAACAAACGTACACTCAAGTTCAAGGATCATCTTAGCTGGAGATTTTAATCTTCCTAATATCCAGTGGGAGGGCACGCAATCATCCTGCAGTATCTCAGAGGCGTTGATTGAGTTAACATTATTCCATAATCTTGTTCAGATAGTAAACGCACCAACGAGGGTGTCAGATAGAAGGGAATTGATTCTTGACTTAGTTTTGCTTTCTCAGAATTTGGTGGAAAGAGTGAAGGATGTTGATACTTTAGGAGGCATTTCGGATCATAAAATGGTATATCTTACTTTGTCAGCTACAAAAATTGTTAAAAAAGAACGACAAAAAAAAAAAAAAAAGAATACTATGACTTTTCTAGGGCAGATGATACTGGTCTTATTGATTCAATGTCTTTTTTGTTTTCTGAGTTCTCAAGCTCATCTCTCATGCCAGAACCAGATGTCAATTTCCTATGGAACTTTTGTCAAAGGCTTGCTATAGAGGGCATTAATAAATTCGTGCCGAAAAGGGAGAAGGTCTTGAATAAACAGAACCTATGGATAACCAGAGAAATTAAATATCTGCGTCGTAGGCTTTCTAGGCTAAGAAAGCGAAAGCGAGATGCGATCCTCATTCACAACATAAATAGTGAACTGAAAGAAAAAATCATAGAAGCAAAATATAGGTATTTTAACGTAACTTTGACTGATTTCGTCCAAGCTTCACCTGAGAAGTTTTGGCTCTTGTCGCCGACGAGGCATAATGTGAATAAAGTTACTGTTAACGGCCAGAACGTTGATGACCCTCTTTCAAGGGCTAGTGCCTTCAATGATTATTTCAAGTGTGTTTTTACCGTAGATGATGGGCTAGGACATGCTTTCGAGCCGGCAGCCAACTAAACTCAAAACAGAAATTCCTTACCTAATATCGTTATATCGGAAGAGGGCAACTTAAATATCCTTTTGAATATCAATGTTAAAACTGCACTAGGCCCGGACTGTATTCCTAATGAATTTCTGAAAAGATACGCCGAGTGGTGTGCTAAATATTTGGTTGTCATATTCCGATGTTCATTAATTACCGCCACTGTCCCTGGGGGGTGGAAAGTTGCCCAAATAATACCGGTACCTAAATTGGGTGACTCTAAACTTTGTGTGCACCCTGGCGGCTCCCAAGCCAAGTTGCCCGACTGCGAGGCTCAAGCCGTACTTTTCCCGCGTGGCGGCGACGTCACGCCAGCCACGCGCACATCGGATGCGCCGCCTTGATAAGGCAGATCAGAGGCGGCGCACGGAGAGTCGCTGCCTGGACTGCGGCAGCGCCGGTAGCAATGTTAATTGTCTTGTCCAAGTCCAATTAAATGTAGTTTCTTGTTGTTGAAACCGTTGGCTCCGTGTTATTCCTCCGGGTCGGGTATGCAGCAAGGCAAACCGACCACAACTTATATCCAATTATCGACCTGTTTCTCTTTTGAGCACGTGTAGTAACATTCTAGAACATCTGGTGTTCAAGCACGTATCGTCCTACCTCGAGTCTAATCATTTTTTACCAGCATTGAGCATGGATTTCGCAAGAAAGTGTCTACAATTACGCAACTAGTTGAAGTTGTTCACGAGTTCGCCACAGTAATTAACAAACGGCGTCAGATAGATGTAATTTATTTAGACTTTTCGAAAGCTTTTGATCGCGTATTCCACATAAGGCTGTTAAACAGCTGAGCACAATTTTAAACAACAATCAAATATTAAACTGGATTCAAGATTACCTGTCTCATCGGCGACAATATGTGCAGTTGAACACCGCACGCTCTTCATTTGTTCATGTCTCTTCGGGTGTCCGTCAGGGATCAGTGCTAGGGCCATTATTGTTTTTAATATTCATTAATGTCATTCAGACCGGAGTTCCTGCCAAGTTGCGACTGTTTGCAGACGATTGTATTCTTCTTCATGGAATTAAGAGTTCCAGTGACTATGAAATACTACGTTCTTCTTTAGAAAAATTTCATATGTGGTGCAAAAATTGGCAAATGTCACTTAATCTTACTAAAACTGTGTGCATGTCTGTCACTCGAAAAAAGAATCCTATTTACTTTGACTATGCAGTCGGCAGTCATAATCTACCTAGAGTGTCCCCTTGTAAGTACCTCGGTGTCACTATAATGTCTGACTTAGTTGGAATATGCATATTGGCCAAATGATCGCAAGGGCGATAAATAAACTGGGATTTTTGCGCAGGAATTTTAAACATGGGCCAACTGATACTAAGTTGTTGTTATATAAAACGTTTATTAGGCCAATTCTAGAGTACGCTAGCAGTGTGTGGGACCCGCACACGACTTCTAACATAGTTAATTTAGAAAGGGTTCAGAGACTTGCAGTGCAATTTGTTTTTAGTATGTATTCTTCTTATGTGTCCCCCACAAACTTGTGTGCTAGAGCAGGACTCCAAACGTTACAGGAAAGAAGGAAACAAAATCGTCTGAAATTCCTTTATTTAATTGTTAGCAATGAGCTGGGAATAGACAAGAATCAGTACATTGAATTTTTTTTTGTCCTAGAGTATCCAGATATTCCCATCAGAAGACACTTAAACCATATAATTATAAAAATGAATCATTTAAATATTCCTTCTTTCCTAGAACAGTAATTGACTGGAACAACCTGCCACCCGATGTCGTCTATGCAGCCACCTATTCAGATTTTTGCAACGTTTTGTGTAAATGAGTGCATCATGAAATATTTGTATCTATGTGTTTTCCACTCCTGCTACGACCTCGAAAGAGGTTAGCAGTATGAATAAAAAAAACCTACAGAGAAGAAATTTTAGCAGCAAGATTTATAAAGTGCCAACAACACATAAGTTACAAGCAGTTTAATATCAAGGGCTTGGAAAATAGGTGAAAATACTTTTTCCACTTTAGTGTGTTATATTTGGCTTT
Organism: Ixodes scapularis; assembly: GCF_016920785.2. Classification (NCBI taxonomy): domain Eukaryota; kingdom Metazoa; phylum Arthropoda; class Arachnida; order Ixodida; family Ixodidae; genus Ixodes; species Ixodes scapularis. Next base: position 79,129,455 of record NW_024609882.1, read on the forward strand.
GCCCACGGTGTCGTGAAGTATATACTACTGCGTTAAACGGTCATTTTATCTTGATTTTGTTAGATCGAAATAGGAGTGGGCATTTTTAATCTGGAATCATCATTCTACCCTAGCTAAGAACGTTGAGCATATCTGAATGCGTGGTGAACTTCTTATTTAATGGGATTACTTGCGTTTTTCGACGGTTTGCCAAATAAAATACGGCCTACATTTATGCCTGACCTTCCTATCTTTTAGAGCAATTTAAACCTGTTTCTACTGCGTAAAGCCTCCTGTCCCCTCATTGTCCATCACTTCCCCACTAAGTTTTCTTATTCGCTTGAATATTGAAACAATATTGTTATATCACCGTGTTTTATTTTCACAGCATAGTAACCCTATAACTTACTCGAGGGAATTATAGATTCATTCATAATCCTGCAAATATAATATTAATCGAGCCTCTCATCGTAACTTGTAAGGTGATTTCCTGAATTGTAATCCAGTCCCCTCGTCAATGCATTAGTGCAATGATGGCACTGTGAAAAAAAAAATAATGAACAGGCATTGTTGTTCATTGTCAGCACATGCTTGTAGTATGTAAGCGATGTTTTCATATTATCTTAGTTAAGCAGTACTTTCAAAACAAGCTCAACTTTTCAGATTATAACTATTTGCCGTTTCTGGAGTTTCGATGGGTGCTTTTTGTTATTGAAAAGTGGTAAGCCTTTTTTCGTTGAAAATTTCAATGGGAAATGGGGAAGCTCTATGGCGAAAATGAGTCCCATTTTCCTTTAAAAATTTGAGATAATCGCTAATCATTTTTTTCTTCAGATAACGGTTAATGATTAAGCTTTAGCATCAGGTTTTGGTTTCTGCCAGTACCTTTGGGTGGATAATGAGCGTTCCGCAATGGACAGTTCAGTTTTGCAATGAAACACTACATTCTTTTGAGGAAAAACTTCACAGATATACGTCTATATCTACATATTTACAGGGTATTCCACCTTAAGTTGCGCCAAGTTTTAAAAATATTTTGGCGCAATTTAGGAGACGAAACCAAACGAATAAGTATGTTGTCAGGAGCATGTCAGGCCTTTTTGTATTTTGCTAAATTAAATAAATTATTGATATTAATTATTTACTTTTTTAAATATTAATTTTAGAGCAAACGTTGCTATCACAAAATTGTAGAGCGCCATCAGAACGATCCAATGCAGTGGTCTTTATCAAGAAACCTTGAAACGTTTTTTTATAGACCAAAACGCGGCCCTGGCTTCACACAGCTGCGGTGGCGCTGTCGACGGCGTAGCGCATGCGCAGACGCTTCACTTCACGCGAATTCGGTTTCTGCGCACGCGCAGTGCCCACACCTGGTGGGGGCAAACGCGGGCTTGTTTGTAAACAGCGTGTTGGTCTATAGGCTTCGAAAAATGTTTCCGAATTACAAAAAAAAAGCGTGTGACTTTGCTCATGTGCACCTTGTATTGCAGCGCTCCCATTTGCGGCTTCAATAATCTAGGCCTGCCTGCTGAATAGAGCATTTTTGACTGAGCGCTCTTAAGCAATACGTGTTTTTTTTTTTTCATATTTTGGGCATTTTATTTGAAGCCTGAAAAACGAATTATGTTAGGGGATACTTGATAAAGGCCACTGAATTCGATGTTTCTGAGAACGCTTTGCAACTTTGTCTTTGTAGCGTTTGCTCTAAACTGAATAATTAAAAAGTTAAATAATTTATTTTATTAATATTTTAATTGGGCAAAGAAGGAGAAAAAAGCCCGACATGCTCCAAACAATGCCCAACCTTTTTCGTTCAAATTTGTCTTCCTGAAATGTACCAAAAAGTTTTAAAGCTTGGTTCAAATTACGTGGAATACCCTGTAAATATATACCGGGTATTCCATTTTATTTCGATGAGATTTGTTACAAAACATTCGTAAAATATGAACTAATACTGTTTGTACTGGTGAGTTATACGGCCAAGGGGACATTACTTGGTTGGCTAATCTTTGGGAGAGTCGGATAATTTACTAAACTTCCTTAACTAACTTTTTAAGTAGTAAAATGTTCATATGGCTTCAATTTGAAACATGCAGAGCATAATTGAAAACCACTATATCAGTCGATTATGTTATTCATTGATGTTAGACTCAATGCGTGATTATAATTACAAGAGTAAAACGGGCGGATCAGTTCTTAATAAATTCACGTGAGTCAGTAAAATAAAAGGTATTGTGATCTGAGATGGAGGCTTTATACTGTAGCTTTGACCACACTAATATTTTATAAAAAATACTTGTAACAATGAAGGGACCACAGGAAAATTACGTTTGAGATAACAAAGCGTATGGCTAGCGTTATTAGCCACGCGAAGGCATTGATTGTGAAATTCGGACAATACATGAAGAAACACCCTCTGTATCCAATGATTTAAAAACGCGAAGACTTCCCAAGCTTTTGCTTCGCAGCCAACGTTATTTCATAGTTTGAACGTAAGAGCAACGCGGAACAAACCACAAGGTAAAAAGGTGAAATTACTAAGTCCCGCCCTGCATTTCTTAGAGTTTCAGTGATTGTAATTACTTTTATATTCGATTTAACGCGAATCACGACGATATATGCACTTCTCTTTGCATGATGGCACGTTGGGGTTTCAAGTTCAAGCTCTTTAATCTGTTTACTCAGTCGCTCAAAAAAAAAAAAGTTTGGCTTTAGTTTTGATGCAGGTTCTGGGTGTTTGTGTAGAAAACAAACAAAATAATCAAATAAAGTGAGCGAGAAATTATTTTAGCGAACCAATTATACTTTTGCAAGTTCCAGTGACTTTCGCTTTTGACGTTGTTTGATCGGTGCCATCATGTTGTGGGCTGCGTCCAGAATTAAGGTGAAACGTAGTATGGGAGTATATGTTTCTGAACAGGCCCAGCAAGTCAACCTAACTTACTTGCTGCACGCGTCGCTCACCTTCCCGTACACGACGCTCCCAGAGGCATTCTTCACAAAAACGTCCAGTTCCATGCCTCGGTCGTAGGGAGGATAGGTTCCTGCAGGTTCCGAGCCGCTCACTGCAGGGTCCTTTGCAAAACGGAAATTCGTAGTTTTTATTTGTTTGTTCTTAAGTCCGCTTGGTATTTTAATAAATTAGGTGATGCGCCGAACTGTTGGAGTGTGAGGTTTTATCAGTGTGAGTCTATCATAAATTATTAAAAGATCGCAGCCCGAAATTTTGTAATAAAACAACAACAACAATGAACCGGGTTAAACTGTGTAGCACACAAAGAATGATACTTCCTTATTATCGTGCCCAAAAATATATTTTTAAATATCGTGCCACCAGGGCACGCATACCACTGAATAAAAAAAAAACAACAGAAAAACAAGACAGGCAAAAAAAAAACACGCTAAAATATGCGATGGCGCACAGCTTGCACATAATAACGAGAAAAAAAAACTGTCTATTGTGCGTGTGACTTTGTTTCATTTTTTTATGCGCTATGTTTTGTTATTTTGAACAATATCCAACTCGCCCAGCTCACCACAATAATGCAGCAATAATTCACCCGGATATAGGAAATCCCGAAAGCTCGACATATTTTGAATACGTTATTTGTGTTCAGGAAAGCAGAATTAATCTTCCCGCATGCCTTCATACACTGACCCCCCCCCCCTTTCCCCCCTCCCCCCTCCCCTCCGAAAACAAGACAAAAACGATAACATTAACAAACGAATACTAGTATTTTGAGTGTCTTTCTATGTAGGTAACAGTAGACTCATCTTAAATAAGATGAGAGCGCTAATGTAAGTTCTATTATTTTTTTTAGTAGGTCTCGTTACAAATCCTCTTGCATATAGAAAATCTCCAAAGTTCGAAACGTTATGACTGTTCTGTATAACAGCATAAACTCCGGCGATTCTCCTACTGCATCGAATTCCAATAGCTGGAATGACTTCTTCACTAGCCAAGAAGACGTAACACATGAACCAATGTATGGCTCACTGCAAGTATGCGGACACCTTTGGATGCTCACACAAAGTGCACTTGGATAATACTGGCAATTCAGACGCCATAGCAAGACCAGCAAAAAGTTTCATAATTTCTATAGCTTCACTATCATACGCTAGTAATTCCTAAACATATAAAAATAATAGAACATCCAGACAGTTTTACACGCGGATTACTACTTTACATTTAAAACAATATTATTACACTTCCAAACCCACACGCCATCATGAACGTCTATGTCATTCTGTAGCTTCATAAGTAAAAGCGTAACATTCTCACACCTACAAAGAATCCAGAAAGTTCAAGTACACTGTCTTTACTAGCGAAGTTAAACCTTCCAAAATATAAAGCTAACTCAGGAAAATCGATCAATCTTCGTGTACAGAAAGCGTCTGAGAGGCATCGGCACGGTCGCTAAGGTACCCGCTGCAAAACTCACGAGGATGATGACGTAGTGACGGCCACCGGCCTGCAGCTCGTCCACAAACTCTGGGAGTCCACGGAACTGGTGAGGGTCGTAGGTGAAGTCGTTTCCATCGTTCATGTAGTCGATGTCATTCCATTGCGTGTCCTGCACAAATAAAAAACCGAGCGTTATTATGATGTCAAATAACAGGGTCAGGGAATGTGTTGAACGGAAAATGCCAGCTCGCAGAGTCGCCTCGCAGATATTGCGGCCACGTGACTTGAGGTCACATAACGGGGTGACGCCACGTGACATTAATGCTGCCGCTAAATTTGGGGGGGTAATTGATATTACGCCTTGAGTTTACATGACGTCAGTTTCTGAATTAAAGTCAGCGGGGAAATTTACGTCACGTCGCGACGAAGTCACATGACCTGGTCACGTGACAAATTTCCCGGTTAAATTTAGCGGTAGTTTTGACGTGACGGTTCTTACTGACCTTCCTTTGGGACTCTTCTTCGTGATGGTTCTGAATGACGTGTTTTTTTATGAAATTGGGCTGAAAAAACACATTTTGTCCTAAAAGGTAAAAGGACTGTTCAGGACTTCTGACAAAAAAGCTGAAAACGAACAGAAACATGAGCGGCGAATGCTTGTTTATTTTCAAACAGGGGTTTGTTTTCTGCCTGTTTTATTCCATGTCTGTGCGTGTTAGACGAAAAGAAGGGCGGATATGAATATGAGTTAGAAAAGAAAAACACCCCCGCGACATTCGCTTAGAACATGAGTGTGCCCGGTTCATCTAGTACTGATTGAAAACGAGCGTGTTTGTGAAGATATACGAATACTTGAATGGTCAAAACATATAGACCTTTGCAGAAACAGCTCGCTATCCGCCGCCATTTTGCGACTCGAGCGACCCCTATCAGCCAAAAATTCCTGCCACCCGCCTGAGCTGTGGAAACCCGGTCAGCGCGACTCCCCAGCTGCATTGTGTGTTCGGAGTTCGCCGGCTTTCCTTGTAAGTGTTTACTCTATTTGCCTGTTCAGGATGCTTGCGTGTTTTTGTAATCTTCCACTGTGAGAACCAGGGAATACCAGGGTTTGTAGCCTGCTGGACCTTCGCAGGAAACGAACGAAGAGAGCGAGCGAAGAAAGCGAACGTCAAGCAGGCCGCGACGCGGGCCGTTCGACGTTCTTTGAGGATTATTAGATTACCGTTGAGATAATCTCCGAAAAGCCTTCCCGGTTATGTTCCCGGTCTTGGCGAGAAGTAGCTGATAGGGTCCGGGGTAGGGGAACTGAACACACACGTTGGTTCATTTGCTTTAGTGCTGTGTAAAAAAAAACATCACTCTTCAAAACGTACCCCCAAGACAAGCCGGATTCCGTCCGATCGTCGTGAAGTGAATATCGTCGACACTGTATATTGGATATGCTGTCACGTTATTTGAGACTTTTCTCAAATCCTGTTCGGATAACGCGGCACCCTGGGGTACGTACAATATATGGTGTTCGATTGACGAGACTCGTTGAATTTCACATAGTGAGCGGGCAATACCCATGCGGTTCGGCTATCCTCTGGTGTGGTCAAATATGTTAGGCAGTTAAGATCTTTGTAGGTTGACACGGCTGTGTGTATGGTGCCGTTTAAAGGATCAGCATAAAATGAAACAAGCATCCCAGTTGCATTCGTTCTGTCGCGTACGAACTCGCCGAAAATAGCTTTCATTTGTTTGTTTTTGTTCCCAAAAATAGTTAAACGCTTTCTTAATAACTCCGAGAAATTCTCTTCGCCATAGAACACAAAAGAAAAAATAAAGCGAGGCGATTTTGCCGCCACCAGCGTTCAAAATTGCTCCTACGCAGGCTGCCACAGCCTACTGACGAGAAAACCCACAGCTCAGCGCAGTCGGGCAACACTAACGTACACTTCCAAAACCAGGGACGCGCGCTGGAAATCGCTTCGTTCGAGACTGCCGCTGGAAAGGTCTATAGGACGGGGACGGTAACAGGACTTTTCTTTTTTTAGAAGAAGTCTTGCTTTGTTCCCCGTCCTCCATATTTTATCCTTTCAAGTATTCGTACCTAGTCGTCTGTTCTAGTTGTGTTCTCCGAGCTATAAGTTAGTGCGTGATTGGCATCTCACGCTAGAACCACTTTTTTCGCACTTTGGTTCAGCCTATTTTTTTAGCTACTTTTAGCTATATTTACCGGATATTTTTGGTTTTTTATAAAAGTGTGAACTCACCGAACACCGTCGTAACTACATACTCTATAAGAAATATCTTCGGCTATCATATGTTCTCTGGTTTTCCGCCAATAACTTTCGTTCAATTAGCATTGTCAGTGTGCAATATGACCCACCCCCTCTGCAATTGATTCAGCAGTTTGATACTTTAAACCTTGTTATACACAAAAAAAGGGGCACGGGTGGTTAAAGCAGACACCTTTTTCCTGCAAGGCTTGTCAAATTATGAGGCGCTGGAAAAAAACAGACTTTTGCACTAAGTCCTTATTTTGAACTATTTTTTTTCGCGTTCAGCCAATAGAAAAGCATGGTTCAAGCGCCTCAGCACACACCTGGTATCACTGTGCCTCAGAGTTCTTCCGCAGCAAAAAGGCCGTCTGCTTTCATCGTCGCCACTATGGCAGTCTATGGCTGTAGCTGTAGTGTTAGAGCCATAGTTCCGAGATGTAACGAAGTCGTTGGGCATCGGCGTCGCAATCACGAAGCGTGGGTCAGTAGTGTGCGTTAACAAAGGCGTTCGGAACAAAATAGACATGCGTGAGTGAGAAAACGTTTTAATGATTCTTTATAATGCGGTAGAGAAGACCTGAATCAAGGACGATCACCTGCGCCCGTTTTTCTGTAGAGAAGAGGAGGTGGAGTGATTTTTTCGCTGACGATATACGCTATGGTATGGTCAGGTCTAGGGAGGGGTGGTGGAGGACGAGTGGAAGCAAATGCTAATGAAGAGGGAGGCCATGTCCAGGGGCCAGACCAGGTCGCTTGCTCCGCAGTATCCAGGGGTACCGTCGATGGCATTGATCCACTACCGAGGGATGGAACGGGATAGCTCCTCGGTGGCGGCTCGGTCGGCTGCTTCATTTCCTGCGATGCCTGCGGTCCCGTGATCAATGCTGGTCTTTGCGTTTTTGGTGCTTGCGAGACTCGCGACAAGTCGGGAGTTCTTCCCGATGATGTGATTAGTTTCGTGCTGTGTTCCGCCACTCAGTGAATATTCTCAGGGTCGAGTCGCTGTCGGCGCTTGGATCAGCTCCCCCCATGACCTCTAGCACTGTAGCACTGTCAAAAGTTTTGCCTTCTGCGTGGTCGATATCTCCTTGTGGTCGAGGAGTTTGGCTTCAGTCATTCCTGTGCTCGGAAGGTGCCGAGCTGTCGCCGCTCAGATTTTGCCGCCATTTTTTTTTTGCATGTTGCGTCTCTGTAGTAGATCCTCGTTCCCCCGGCCGGGGTTTTCGTTTCATTGTCGAGTCTGTCGCATACTTCGCTCTTCTCTTAGGGTTGGGGACTGCGTTCATCATGCGCGGAATGGGGTGATTTGGCGTCACTTGTTCCGGTACGGAAGAATCCGGGTTGGTGTTCCATCCATCTTTCGTCTAATGAGTTCTGCGATCGCCCTGCTCCGAGGAGTATGCATGAGGTTGAGTCGAAAGTTATATTTTCGCTGTGTCGTGATATCGCTGAGAGAAATAATCGGCACCGCCTTGCGCAGCTCATGCACTTGAGGAGCCCCAATATACATCTTATCATCTCATTCAAAAGGGTTTCCAACTTGTTTTTTCTGGTGGCTTCTGAGCTTGTAAACACACAATCCTACGCCATTTTGGATGCTGGGGCGGCCTGAACCATGGTCTTGCCACCCGCTCTCCGAGTCCGCCGGCACGCGTGGTAATTAGTCTCGCTACGGACAGTTCTTGTGAACAGTTATCTCCTATCTACGTTGTGGCGTCGAGGTGTCAGTTTATGATTACGTACACGACAGCGTGTTCTTCTGTCTTCTTAATGTCCATGCTGTTGAACGTGAGTAATACCCGGGCGCAACACCTTGTATTACATGAACGCGTTGACTGCGCTTAGCCCCATGTATCATGTCGGTCTGCACTTCTTCGCTCTTTTCAGTAATCGTTCATATAATAACATCTTCCGTGTGCACAGTGAAGGCCCGGTTCCGTATTTGAGCTAGTTTCCACAGCAGCGGGATCATGGCGATGTTGAAAATGGTCGGAGACTGGTCTGCACCCCGCGGGACCCCTACCGCGCTGTGCCGTTCGCTGCTCTCGTGCTCGAAAGACTTGACCATCTTCACGGTAGCGTGAGGGAGCGTATCGAATGACTTCAATAAGTCGAACGCCATTAGCATCTTCCCTTACTTTTGCAGTTACCTGGCTTCGAGCCCTTCGATATACGTGCCAAGAAGCCTTTTCCTGATAAGTACCAGGCTGTCGTGCGTGCCGAGTTACTTCATGAGGCCCGTATGCGCCGGGTGGAAGACTTCCTTTTCGTTGAGGATCTAGTCGATCCCTGACAAGATCAATCTTTTGACTGGTTTGTAAAGGACAGATGTGAGCGAGATTGACCTCGTGCTCTGCGGTTTGCCCACCTTCCCGGGTTTGGGAATCGGGCAGACCCCCAAGTAGAGTTTCCACTTATCCAAGGGTCCCCCCTCGCGCCAAATCAGATTGATCTGCTTGAGGAGCTTGCTTTTATGCGCGTCGTCTATGTTCTTGGACATTGCGTTGTCAACCCCGTTGGGACCCGCCGCGTTCTTTTCGTTTCCCATCTCTATGACCGCTTCGAGTTTCCAAGCGGTGAAATCCTACTAGTAGGACTCCAAGCTGTCGTGCTCCGGCTCATAGATGGCTTTGTTTGGTTCCGTTGCGGGTTGGGGAAAATAAACATCACCGGTCTCTTTCATTATATTGTCTACGCTCTTATTCGCGCGCAGAACAATATTCGGGGATGTGTTTCCTTTCGCTTCGTTGTGTTATACATGGCCTACATCCGTGTAAGGGACATGTGTTCGTTGAATGAGTCAGATATACGGAGTCGATTGGTCCCGCTTATCTTCGCCGCGCACTTTTGTGCTTCCTTTGCGAGCTGGTTAGCCTTCTTTAAGTATCGCTTTCTGCGGAACTTTCTATATTTCTTCAGAGTGTTCGTCCTGCGGTGCCACAGGGAAAGTAGCCGAGTGTCCGGCGTCGGACCGTCTTCGCTTACTCACTTTCATACGGTGGCTCGCTTCACTGCCTCCATCACGGATTTTGTAAGCTCTATTATATCGCTCAGCTGGGTCTTGTTTTCTATGTGTGTCCTAAAAACATCCCTCCCATATTATGATTCCTGTTTTCCTCATGCGTCCGCTTGGGCCACCCGGTTGCTCGATTTTCACCCTGATTGGGTGGTGGTCGCTTCCCCAGGTGTCGTTCTCTGTAGTCCTTTCGGCTTGCGCTTTGCCAAGGTCACGTCGAGTGTGGTGTCTTGTTGTCTGGAGTTCGGCGTGGTTTTTGTGTTGATTTCCACCATGTTAAGGAGCTTGAAGCCCTCAAGTTTCACCTCTCTTTGCATCGCCTTTGCACGTCGTTTTCTCGTAGACACAGTCCTTGTGTACGACGTCAAAGTTTCTGCCGACTACAATCTTAAAAAAAAAGAAAAAGTCGTAAAAAGGTTATAATTTCAGCAGTTACTACCTTTTTCTGACAGTCACTAACTTTTCACAAACTAGTTGCAACCTGGAACCCGCGATAGGTAGTAACAATTTAGTAAATAAAGCTAAAACTACCTTTCTCTGACCTTCACTAACTTTTGCGAGCATGTTACAACCTCAAACGAGTTACAGGTTCGTTTACTACCTCAAACAAACTGTGGCTGCTATGCGGGGGAGCGTGAACATGGCTGCTGGGAATCTATGAGGAAGCTGTTTTGCAGACTGTCGCAAAAAATTATTGTGTGTACCGTTACTTCTTGGTGAGATACATTCCGTGGAATGTTTAGCAAAATCATTGGACAACAATATTAGCGCGAAAGCAGTCCCATATTTGTAACATCCTTCACGGACCAGGTGGTCATTCGCCACCGACGTCTTTCAAATGTTCAATATAAAATAAGCATGGATAGCCATTGGGGGCAGCAATTGGGTGGCCGGTTGTCGCGTGTGTGTATTTCAAGTTCTAAACCCTTGTCTTTGTTACATGCATAATATGTGTACAACTGTGCGTATAAGCAGATAATTTTTGTACCAGTTTTGAATTTGGCGTGATTAGTGTCAATTGGGATTGGGTAGTCCTTACTGTGTCTTGTGACAGTTAGACCCCTTTTTTAGCTAAAGGTAGTAAAATATACTAGGTTGGTTAGTAACCGTTACAAGCTTCTTGACCTTGTGACTGTCATTAGCTTGACCGTTACTACCTACGGTTATTAGGTATCTAATAACATCTCAAAAGCAGTCACTAGCTATTACCTAGTGATTACTACTAGAATTTTACGAGTGTAGCATCAGGTAGCGTTCCTTGCAAGCCTTGGTCAAATGTGCGATCCATCGGTGGGCATCTTCCTGCTTCATACAAGGTCTGGAGTATGCCGAGTTGAAGAGTGTCGGTCTTTTGGTTCCTATCGTCGTCAGCACGACAATCACTTCTTGCTTCGAGTTGCACCACTCCTTCGTATTGATCTGCTGCTGCCACCCACCTCTGCAAATGGAGATCATGGCCTGCGGGTGGATCTTGGTCTTTCCACGTACCATGTGCCTTACTGTTGGGTTTCTGGTGTCCATGTCATAGGTCTCTTGAGAGCAGAAACACCGACGAGTATGATGTCGGTGTTTCTGCCCTTGTCCTTGCGCTCGTCATTTAGTCTGATCTTGAACTCGGCCTTCTTGTCCGTAACGCCCTGCAGTTCCATTGAAGGACGTTGAAACTAGAAGGTCACGTTGCGCCTTTGGGCTGCGCGGCAGTGTTATCAAATGTCGGATTATGTCCCTTTACGCATGTATTATTCGGTACAATAGGGACTTAGGGGCACCCTGTTGTTTCCACTGGAAATCGTAGGGACTTCTCAAATTTCTGAGATTTTCTGTTTAGTTTTTAGAAATTATTTTTAAGACAAAAAGTGATGCTCGTTCTGAAAAGCAACAGTGATATTCTTCGTTCACCCTCAAGCTGACAGTGAAATGGGAGCTACACGTCCGTGGGACAACCAACAACCACCTTTTCGTCACCTCGCCCCTCTCCCGGTGCGTGGGTATGAAGGCAGCGTAATCAATCGGCAAAAGATAGATCTGTAAGGAACCTTTTTCGAGTGACGAGTGCCGTCTGGGGAGTTGTCTGTGAACTACAGTAGAAGAGCAGCCCAACATGCCCCGCCCGTCAATACACATTGGCATCGTGCCGTTGTATCGGTTTTCAGTGTTCTTTATACACCGGACTACCGATACTGAAAACCAAAGCGTCAAAATAGTCTAAATACGCGCGAAGATAGATGCTGACAATGTTGTCGCCATTTTCGCAGGACACCGCTTCCCGGTGTCCTGCGAAAATGGCGACAGCGGGTGTGTACGCATGGGCAGGAGCTTACTGTAAAAAGGTCCATTGGTTCAATGAGGACGTGGCTTCTACCGTACACTCATTGTTACCGACTTGACGCCGACGTCAAGTTCCACCCATGGTGAATGGCTGCAGTGGCTACATTGCGCGCTGCTCGAGGAGGATGAGTCAGATAAAAAAAAAAAAAAAAAAACGTTTACAATTGTCTGTAATGCCGAATTAAAGCGCAGTTCTGGAGGAGGAAAATGCTAAGGTACGGAGGGGAGCGCATGCCCCTCTTTCCCCTGCGTACCCTCCTCTCCTCCTCGCAATTTCCTGCTAAATTTCCTTCTACATTTAGGGAAAATTTCTCGGCTAAAATTAGCGGGAAATTTAGCAAATTGTGTTGCCCTAAATTTAGAGAGGAAATTGAATTTATGTTGAGCTTACCTTACGTTAGTTTCTCCGCTAAATTTATCGGAAAAATTTCCCCTCTAAAAATACCGGGAAAGTTTTCTCATTAAATTTAGCGGAGAAACATTTTCGCTAAACTTAGCTGAAAAATTCACCCGCTAAATTTAGCGGAAACATGTTCCCACTAAATTTAGAAAGGAAATTTAGCGAAAAATTTTCCGCTGAATTTAGCGGGGAAGTTGAACTGGCGTTTAGGTCACGTGACGTCAATTTCTCCGCTAAATTGAACGGAGAAGCTCAATCCGCTAAATTTAGCGGGAAAAGTTTCCCGCCTAATATAGCGAGTTAAGTTTCCCCGCTAAATATAGCGGAAAACATTTTCCGCTAAATTTAGCGGAAGCGTTTTCGCCCTAAGAATAGCGGGAAAATTTTCCCGCTAGATGTTGCAGAAACAATTATCCCTTAAAATTAGCCAACGAATTTCTCCGCTGTATTTAGCTGAAAAGGTTCCCATAATTCAAGGCGTGCGGTTACGCCAACGCCGACGCCGCTCGACCCGGAAACGGGCGCCCAAGCGCTGCGCTAAACATGTTTCTCAACCCTGCTTTTGGATTGACACTCGGAAGTGTATTATATGTTTTTCTTTTCATTTGCGTCCGACCATTGTTTTTTGGACACTCATGAGACGGGGCAATTTCTCCCAGCAAATTCATTTAGGATCTAGGGAAAGCGGTGAACAACTCGACAGTAACAACGAAATTGGGGCAAAGTTGGACTGTCTGAGCTGACCTAAGGCTCTATGAGTCTTGACAAATAAACGCCGGTTGGTAATATTTAAAAAAAAATCTATTTATGAACATTTGGGAATTAATTAGAAAGTTTCAAAATAGCGTTACCAGCGGTAACGCTATGTTAATCTTCACATTGAGATTGGGTGGCGAGAAAGCGTGGAACGCAAAGTGTGAAAATAAATTGAAAGCCGTAAAACATGATGTAAAAACTAATGATACAGCGTGGTATACATCCATCATAGGAAAGCAATTCCAAAATACGGCTGTGAGTGTAAATAAATAAACATATTTTGAAAGGTAATGAAATGAAGTAATTGTTATAGGTGTTTAGTGCGCTAACCATTTTGTATAAGAGAGGTTTGTGCATAAAAAATCTATCCACGCTAACCATTTTATTTAAGAGAGGTTTGCGCATGAAACTACCGCCGTAAACAAACTACGATATCATAACACGTTGTCACTCTCTTTGTAATTTCTCTTGTTTATTTTTTAAATGTTCGCCTGAAATGCGTTTTTTTTTTTCCTTTTGCCATTGAAGACAAGTCATTAAAATAGGCCGAAACCGCCGCTGCCGTCAAGCTGGTCCTCAGAGAAATACATTATCATTTCGCGGAGCGGTTATATACCACAAAGCGTGGCGAATGCAGCCTCTCAGCACTTTTCCGCGGGTTGAACATTCCCGAAACCCCTCTTCTCCCTGGCGCATGCAGATCAGGTCACGACGTGCGCATGAAGGACGCGCGCGATGCCCGGAAAGCGACAGAACCATTTCGTTGTCATGCTTACATGTCGTGCATACAGGGGCGACGACAAGGTGTGCTTATGTCCCGGTGACATGCTAACTTCATGTCAAGAACGGCATGGCAGTCCGAAAAACGGAGCCAAAGCCCGTGTGCGTCCATAGGTCGACGAATCCGGCTCCATGAGGTACCGAGGACGTCTGTAGCGCGTACAGCACCCCGGCCGTCCATTTCGAGAGGCGAGGCGATAGGACGCATTGGATCGTCGGCCGCAGAGGATTGGTTGGGCGGCGCGACGTAACGCATAACAACTGAGGTACAGTGGTGGACAGCGGTACTAAAACGTACTTGGGCCGTACACGCCGCAAAGCGTCGTGTCGGGATGGGCAAAGTTGGGTTAATATTTTGTAACGAGCCATCAGCAGACTGCCGCCGCGAAGCGCCGTGACTGGGGTGGGGTTCAACACACGCCTCAGTGATGCACCCACCGTCTCCCTCTGCGCTGCGCCGAAATTGTTGTTTTCCTTGGAGTTAGGTGTTTACCAACAGAAGGCATCTGCAATACCTTTACCTTTCTCGATTGAGCGCAGGGGAAAGATTGTTGACCGCTCGTGCCCAGCTTGTTCCCCGTGCTGAGTCGAAAAAGGCTAAGTAAGAAATCCACGAGGGCAACGTCCGCGTTCGGCTTTACTGCTCGAACACTAGCCCCAGTCGAACGTGCCGCAACTTTCGAGTATGTAGACAGAGCGCTGCGTCAAAACACGAACAAATAATCTATGTTGTTGTCTCGACAGTCACCTCTGGTCCTTAGAGCAACTAAATGAGCTACGCTTAGAGTATCGGCACTTTGTTCCCCGATATTATTGTGGGAGCTGGCATCTTGGCGCTTAGTAAAGAGCAGACCCAACTGGCGATCGTCATGATTGAAAACTCCGACTTCCTCAGCATTAAATTTGGTGTTAGCTGCAACCCAGAGATCTTGGGTTCAATCCCCACCCCTGTCCCTTTTCGATCTGAATGAGTATCGTACTGGCGTGGGGTCATGTATCACTACTGCGTAGAACGTTAAAGGCCTTACGCTAGTGGTCGTCCTGTACTCGCTAAACTTCTGATCTACAGCGAAAGGACAACTTATCTGTTGAGGCATACTAAGCTCAGGCTGCATCAAAAAAACCTGCCCCCTCCAAAAGAAGAAGAAAGGCTCGGTATTAGGAAGCTCACGTAATATTACATCTACCATCGCGAACGGTTACAAGATTTTTTCAGGAGAGAAAACCGTTTCCTTTATATTGAGATAAATCTTAGGATAACTGCTAGCCATGTTTTTAAGCTAAATGACGATTAAGTGTCGTTTCTCTTAAGCGTAGCTTATTGATAACAATATTGTTTTAATTTAATAAAATTTAATAAGTAATATACGCAATCTCTCCCAACTGCAAATAAAAACATCTAGTTACTCTGCAAGATACAAAGAGAGCTGGATAGCCCCTACAGCTCGACTAAACTCCAGGAAAGAATGTCTCCGTTATCTTTTACCATCCCTTTTAAACAACTATCACTACGTATATATTGATCTGTACACTTGCAGATATAGTGAACTTCGCGCAATGTACGAAGCATGAAAACACAAACATATGGTCTATGTGTATGTATGTATGTATGTATAATATGTGTGTGTGTTATGTGTATATGTATATATATGTATATATATATATATATATATATATATATAGACAAAGAAAATATAGCGTAGGACGCCGAAGACTATAAAGTAATAAAGTCGCACTTCGAAACGTTGTTGGAGTTTTAAAGCATTTAGTGAGTCGACGTTTCGGCCTGAGACAGGCCTTCTTCAAGACTGGTTGCCAGAGTCGGTTACATGGTTGTTTTCGCTTTCCCCACCCGGGCCACGTCACCTGTCAGATCACGTGTAAAAATGCCCAAGTAAAAGAGCCCAAGTGAAAAAACGCTGCTGTACTCCGATGCTCCGATGGCTGGCGGCGTCTGCTGCGGCCGTGCGTGGAGTGGGGGGAGTACAGCAGCGTTTTTTCACTTGGGCTCTTTTACTTGGGCATTTTTACACGTGATCTGACAGGTGACGTGGCCCGGGTGGGGAAAGCGAAAACAACCATGTAACCGACTCTGGCAACCAGTCTTGAAGAAGGCCTGTCTCAGGCATAAACGTCGACTCACTAAATGCTTTAAAACTCCAACAACGTTTCGAAGTGCGACTTTATTACTTTATATATATATATATATATATATATATATATATATATATATATATATATATATATATATATATATTGTGTTGAAGCCTCTTTGAATACTTTAGATAGTTTTCCCTTTCTTGTGTACAACTTCCCGATTTCTTTTATAGGCAAGTGCTATTCTTGCATGATGCATTGCTGATAGTTGTCTGTTGGTCATTGTTATGATTAAAGTACCTTGTATTACTATATAATTTCTTGTGCTCTTTTTAAATGTCTTTCTCGGCACTGTGTGTACCTGAGGGGGCTGAGGACCAGTCAAGCTGCTTGGACAGCTTTTTTCCTCAGCTCCCACCATGCGTATACATGGTAAATAAAGCTATTATTAATATTATTAATGTCTGTAGCTGTCCCCAGTGGTGTTGTTTTGAATCGAGTCACTCAGGGCTCGAAGATCGGATCTCCATCCAAATCCTTCCTTTCACACTAGGTAAGAGTAAAGCCCCTTGATACTTCTTTTAGAAGTGACGACAACCAATAAAAATGACAAACCACATTCCGCTAAAACAAAATGGCTGCATTCAGTTCAAACCTCTGCTGTGCGCCGCCATTCGCTTCCTAAAACTTGCACCGTCATGAAGTCGGTGCTTCAAAGAATGTCGCCACTTTAAGGAAGTTCCTATTTAGGGACTTCATGTAAGACCGCAGCTAACGCTACAATCCGACTGAGACAATCACCGAGCGCCAAAAGCGCATCATCACGGCGCATGCCGTTTTTTGCGTTACCTATCGCCAACTAAACCAATCAGGCATAGAAACCAAACACAGGATTATGCCGCATTCACTCGGCGTGAGTGGTTTGTCCAGTGATAGCAGAGGCACCAAGACGAGCGTCATGACACTTCACTTTTGACTCCGCTTGATCGGCTACATCCGATGGTAGCTTTGGCTGTTGTCAGACTTAATGTGAAACGCAGTGTAGCGTCTTTTATGGTTGTTCCGCGGAGCGATTCGACACCACAGCTGGGACGTGGTGCTCTTTGTTTGGAGATGCTGGAATAGAGTATGGGCACCAGCGTTACTGAAACACTCAATTGGGAAACTCACCCTTGTAATTCCAACCGCTCGCGTCCACCAAGACCGAACTAAATACGATAACAACGCCGCCCTTTAGCGATGAGTAAAAACATGAAAGTTCATTTATATGACTGATGAAGGCGAGCGGGCTGAACATGAATACATAAAATTGAAAGAATAAAACACAGAGGACAAGCACAGGATAACCACTTTCTTTCAGTTAGCAACGACGTTTATTTTGGGCAAAGACATTGCACCCTGAGCGAGACCCCGACAAGATAGGTTGATAAGGGGGAAGGCTTACTGGGAGATGGAAAGGGTGATATGGGGGACAGAAAGGAAACTTGGGAGATGGAAAGGCGATAAAAGGGAAGGGAAACTGGGAGATGGAAGGGGTGATAGGAGAAGGAAAGGGGGAACCATGAGGTAAGGGCGGAACTACCGGGATGTTGTGTGATTACGGGGAGTTGCGATATTTTCTAAGTTCAGGCTTGAGGAATTCTAATTCCCGTCTTGATAAGGTTACTGATGCCGATGAAACGTTGTTTTCTGCGTTCTGGATGAGAAAAGATTCGATTATTTCACATCCGTGGCGATTGCGGTGTCCCCCTCTTGTCTTGGTTCCTGCGAAGTCAGGCGCGCATCCAAAGCATTCGTTCGCGTGAACCGCGATCGGATGAATGGGGTTGTCGATTCTAGAAGTGGCCTCGTTTTCGTGCTCTCTCAGGCGGTCATTGATACATCGGCCGGTTTGTCCTGTGTACTCGGCACCGCATTTGAGAGGGATGGAGTACACTTTTTCCGTGCAGCAGGTCCGGAAAAGGGTGGCGTGCTTTTTTTCGCAAGCCGGCTTGGCTTCTTGTCGGTTGATCATGTTGCACATGCTTGCCAATTTGAATCTACTGGAAAAACAACTTTCGTGTCATAGCGTGATGCAATGGATCGGACACGATGGGAAGCATTATGAATGTAAAGTATGCTGGCTATCCTTCGACTGAAAGGCATTTTTGTAGTTGCTTGTGGGTTGATAAGTTGGTGGAAAACGGACACGAGGCGTTCCACCGGATATCCGGAACTCAGGAGTCGTCGAGTTTGGCTCTTAATGCTGTCTGCTGTCGAATGTTGACAAGATTTTGTTTTAGCTGATGTAAGTAGCGTCTTGATGATACCTATGTTAAAAGTCTTTGAATGAGCACTATCAAAAGGGAGCACCGACTTTTCTGAACGCTGACTGAATGCCCAGCAAATGCCTTCGCTGGTTTTTTTCAATCGCAGGTCTAAAAGTTGTAGCCCTTCTGAGGAAGGATGTTCCTTTTTGAATTTTAGTTTGCCTCCTGCGCTTTCGAACGAGGCCACGATCACCTCGACTTTATCGGCTTCAGGGCAAATAATCAGGTAGTAATCAACGTAGCGGACTAGGGTGCATTCCGGGCTAGTGTCCTTGAGCTGTACCTGTATGGTCCTATCGACATAAGACAGGTAGATTTCACTTAAAATGCCTGCGCCATGTTCGACCCGGCTACGTTTTACCCAGCTGCCATCTTTATATCAAGACAGAACCTACTTCGACTCCGTCTCCGGACCCTGGGATTTTATTTGCGGAAGAACACCATTCACCCTTCGGTGCACCAAGCCCTCGGATTCAGCAGCCAGAACTGGACAGCCAGCCACAAGATAATGCAACCGTCCTGCAAGGAAGTGTCCCCAGAATTGCGCGTCACATCAGCAGTGCAGCATAGCTTCATACACAAGTTGTTTGGTCCAGCCTACGTGAAGCATCCCTCCTACATATTTCTTCAGCAGGCCGCCGGGGAACTTTTGGAGTCGTTTTGGACAAAGATCGTCTTCCAACTGAACCTGCACAGTCGCACGCAAGCCTCTACCACCAAGTTCGCCCCACCGACCTACCTAACAGAGGCAAAACTGTCCCCGGACACGGAGGCTCTCCTTTCAAAAGGACCTAAGTTCGCACCAGATCTTCCGGTCTCGAAAGTCGACCACCTGGCAGCCATCCACCATGTTGCAGCAGTCATACCGGAACAGGAAGGACAGGAATTCTTGGGGACAGCGACCCGCTCAGTCTGCTACCATCCAGCCCCCGGCCAAAGGCAAGTGTCAACATTCAATCGGCAGTAGCGGATATTCGAGATAAACACCTCAAGCTCCTCCAGGCGGATAGTAATTGATGACGAAATGTACAAAACTAAAGGTAAAGCCGCAGTCGAAAAAAACTTCACCGCCATTAAGAAGAGGCCTTCAGGATCCCTCCGCAGCAAACTGAAAGAACTATGCGTTCAGCTAAACCTACCGAAAATGAAAAATTTGGTAACAGCCCCAGCCAACCAGTATCTACAAGTATTCTTCGCCGCTAAAACGCATAAGCCGGACGTCCCCCTCCGCACAACAGTATCCGAGAGAGGATGCTGGCAGAAGCACCTCGCCACGTTTCTCCAGAAACTTCTTTCCGGCGTGCATCCCGCACAACCTTATCGAATCAGAAACTCTCAGGAGCTTATCGGCGCCCTGGAACCGGTTCATACTGGTTCTCCTAACTTAGACTTCTTTTCCCTAGACATAGAATATATGTACTATAACCTGGACATTCCTACTCTTCTCGAATCCGTAGAAGAAGCCATCACCGAACACGGAATCTGTAGCTTCCAAAACTCATCCGGAGTGTCACTTTCCGGCTTCCTCGAGCTTCTGCAACTCTACCTAAACTCAACAATGACCGAGCACGAAGGAAAAATCTGGATACAGAAATCCGGGGTGTGTATAGGGTCTTGCCTTGATCCTATTTTAAGTGAAATCTACCTGTCTTATGTCGATAGGACCATACAGGTACAGCTCAAGGACACTAGCCCGGAATGCACCGTAGTCCGCTACGTTGATGACTACCTGATTATTTACCCTGAAGCTGATAAAGTCGAGGTGATCGTGGCCTCGTTCAAAAGCGCAGGAGGCAAACTAAAATTCAAAAAGGAACATCCTTCCTCTGAAGGGCTACAATTTCTAGACCTGCGATTGAAAAAAACCAGCGAAGGCATTTGCTGAGCGTTCAGTCAGCGTTCAGAAAAGCCGGTGCTCCCTTTTGAGAGTGCTCATTCAAAGACTGTTAAGATAGATATCATCAAGACGCTACTCACATCAGCTAAAACAAAATCCTGTCAACATTCGAAGGCAGATAGCATTAAGAGCCAAACTCAACGACTCCTGAGTTCCGGATATCCGGTGGAACGCCTCGTGTCCGTTTTCCACCAACTTATCAACCCACAAGCAACTACAAAAATGCCTTTCAGTCGAAGGATAGCCAGCATACTTTACATTCATAATGCTTCCCATCGTGTCCGATCCATTGCATCACGCTATGACACGAAAGTTGTCTTTTCCAGTAGATTCAAATTGGCAAGCATGTGCAACATGATCAACCGACAAGAAGCCAAGCCGGCTTGCGAAAAAAAGCACGCCACCCTTTTCCGGACCTGCTGCACAGAAAAAGTGTACTCCATCCCTCTCAAATGCGGTGCCGAGTACACAGGACAAACCGGCCGATGTATCGATGGCCGCCTGAGAGAGCACGAAAACGAGGCCACTTCTAGAACCGACAACCCCATACATCCGATCGCGGTTCACGCGAACGAATGCTTTGGATGCGCGCCTGACTTCGCAGGAGCCAAGACAAGAGGGGGACACCGCAATCGCCACGGACGTGAAATCATCGAATCTTTTCTCATCCAGAACGCAGAAAACAACGTTTCATCGGCATCAGTAACCTTATCAAGACGGGAATTAGAATTCCTCAAGCCTGAACTTGGAAAATATCGCAACTCCCCGTAATCACACAGCATCCCGGTAGTTCCGCCCTTACCTCATGGTTCCCCCTTTCCTTCTCCTATCACCCCTTCCATCTCCCAGTTTTCCTTCCCCTTTATGGCCTTTCCATCTCCCAAGTTTCCTATCTGTCCCCCACATCACCCTTTCCATCTCCCAGTAAGCCTTCCCCCTTATCAACCTATCTTGTCGGGGTCTCGCTCAGGGTGCAATGTCTTTGCCCAAAATAAACGTCGTTGCTAACTGAAAGAAAGTGGTTGTCCTGTGCTTGTCGTCTGTGTTTTATTCTTTCAATTTTATGTATTCATTTATACGACTACTGCGAAATGGCACCGCGAGATGGCGCCACCGGCCCTTGCTCGACTCGGCCTGAACCAATGCGTGCTGCCGTGCAGTTGCCGGAGTGGCCGCTGCAGGAGAAATGGTGGCGTTGCGATTGCCATTAGTTTGGTTATCGAATACGGCTAGTTCGTTCGAAGGTCACCGAGAGACGGAGAGATAGGCGGACGTGTCTTCCACGTGCTCCGGATTTTCGGTGGATTACCGCGGGTCCCGAACATCTTAGGGGCGAGTTTGCACTTTTTACGTATTGGAATATCAAGCGAAACGTGGGGATATTGTTTTCTGCACAAAATTCCGTCCGAAATAGCCATTATAGAAGAAAATCTGTCGGAGGGAGCTAGACCTCACGCTGGGCCTAGCACAATGACGGCGAGGGAGCAGGAGAATCACGCTACCTTCTTAAACATCGCTAGATACAAACAACAGTTGGCTGCTACAGAGTAACAAAAAGTCGAAGATAACGACAAATCGAAATGGCACCTAGTTGGTAAATATCACAGCCGGAGGATCATAAAAAATTTTAGAACGTGGCTTAAAGAGGAGAAAAATATCTTCGAGATTATCGTCAGAATCAAGTTCTTCGATCTATGGAAAGCTGAAGCTTTGGAGATTATTACGTGCATCATGGCAGAGACCAGCGTATCGACTGGCAGCGCTCGGAGAAGACTATGCTATCAAGAACGTACGTAACAACACGGTCACCGTGCATACGAACGATCAGGAACGGGCGGAGAAGTACCTCGGAGTCAAAAGATTTTGGTACGAGGGTATCGAATACGAAGCGCACGGATACACCGGAAATTCGGAAGACACTTTCCGAGTAGTAGTCGCCAATGTGTTTCGTAGAGAACGAGGAACCAACAACCAAGAGGTTTTGGTAGAATTGCAGCGGAGCGATCCCAAAACACACTTAATCGATGCAAAGTGGATGGACCGATCCCGGCCCATCTTGGTTACACTGGGCACGAAGGTTCAACCGGGCAACACCAAGATCTTTGGAAGCATCAGCCGCTACAACATCTATTTGGAGAAGAAGCAAGCGTGCACCACGTGCAGAAACATGGGACATGGTACAGATAATGGCCCCGAAGGTGTCAGCCGCAGATGCCCAAACTGTGGCGAGGAACACGACTTCCCTCAACGGGTGCCTGGAGTGAGGATCGATTACACGTGCACCCCCAAGTGCGTGATGTGCAATGAACACCACTACGCTGAAAGCAACGCCTGTCGGGAACGCTACAAGCCTTTCAGAGAGGATAACCACACCGAAAAAGTATTTCGTGACAGCTGAAGATAGCACCAATACTTCTACCAGCGAAGAGGAAGAAACAATGAGCTACGCTCGAGCCTCATGAGGCAAAAATACAAGGGAGCCGCAAGCCAAGGATGCAACCGAAGACTGCACCAATTCGGCGCTTGAAAAAGCAAACAAGAAGCTAAGCGAAGAATCGGCGTGCCTCAAGAAGAACTATGAAGCGGCCGTGCGTACAATCCGACAACTTCGACAGGAAAAAATGAAAAGCAGCGCTCTCATACCAACGAGTGTCATCACTGGAAGCCAGAACATGGAAACCGACAACGAGATGCCAGCACCTCCACGGCCGGCCGAAGTCAGGAAAGGACGGGAGAGAACAGACTCTGAAAGCTCGGTTCAAACGAGCATCAGCTGCTCATCGGAGAGACCGTACAAGGCTAGAAAGACCGAAGACTCGTTCCCTCAGAAAGTCCAAGCTGCGCTCAGTAGCACAACGGCAAGCCTTCAAAGACTGGAGGAACGTATGAAGACGAACGAAGAGTGGATGACGCTCATTGAACAAGAATTTGCGAGAGTAGCTGCCAAGCATGGAGGACAGCCGTAAAGTGCGTGTGAGGCAGTGGAACTGTAGGGGTCTCAGCAGAAAAACTGGCTCGCTCAAAATGATAATCACGGACACCGATTCGCCGCCGGACGTTTTGGCCGTACAAGAATCGGGCCTCAAGTGTACGATACTGGGATACATAAGCTACGGAATTATAGGACAAACGAAAGAAAAATTGTTACACATTTTCGTGAGGAGGGATCTACCAGTCAAACAGCACGACATAGAATTGAATGCCAAGTCAAATCGATCACCGCAGAAATTATGCCCAAACGCAAGAGACAGAAAACCCTAATCATCTGGAACGTGTACTTAAATCCAAAGGATACTTCCTATGCAGTCTCGCAGATTTTAAAGAAGATATGGAACGTTGCGCGAGAATCTCCGGCCCTGATTCTGGGTGACTTTAATGCTCCAAATACTGTATGAGGCTACAGAAGAGATTTTGCGAAAGGAAAGGAAGTTGCCCACCAGGCAGAAGCCCACGAAACCTTGCTCTTAAACGACACTACAGAATACACTAGGATTGGAAACAGCGTGCATCGGGATACAAACCCGGATCTTACTTTTGGCCTAAACATCGACGAATTCACATGCACCAATAGCAAAAAAAAGTTGCAGCGACCACTATATTCCGGAAACGAAAGTTCCACTGCCAGGATTCCGACTCACGCGACTCCCCACACAACCTTCCACCGATTGGGACGCTTTTTGCAAAAGAAGACAAAAAGCCACACGACCGCTGGAAAATATTGACGACTGGTGCAGACATTTAGTCAAAGAGCAAGAGGCCAGCACTACAGAAATCGAGAACCCTACCCATTCTTGAAAGATGTACAGCAAACTACAACATGCTGATGGCCTATAGTTCAATCTATTGGAGATGGGAGGAAATAAAAAAGAGGTACCCTAAGCTTAGACGACGGGCTGCCTAACTCAGCAGAGAAATTGAAGCGTACGCGCAGCAACTCAAGCAGAAACAGTGGCAGCAAATGTGCGATGAGCTACAAGGAAGATTACACACAAAAAGCGCCTGGTCCCTCTTTCACTATGTGATGGAACCTGCCGATACCAAACTAGAGAAGAGGAAACTTCTTACCAAACTCGTTCGGGAACTCGATGGCGAAGACATCTACGCAAGACTTAGATCCCTGTATCTGGAATCCCCCCAACCTGCCACCCCGCTATCAACAGCGTACGGCGAAAACGAGAACGGCAGGCTCGATGCACCAATTACCGAATCGGAAGTGTGTCTCGCCATGGCCGAAGTCAAGACTACTTCGACACCGGGCGCGGACAAAGTCACGAACAGAAAGCTTCACAACTTGGACGACGAATCGCTCCTACGAACTACCGAGTACTTTAACAAAATATGAACGAACTGGCGCTTTTGGAAAGCTTTCGCCACGCAATCGTCAGCTTGATCCCAAAACCCAGAAAACCTCTCAAGGTGGAGAATATGTGCCCAATCTCACTTACGTCGTGCGTGGGCAAACTACTGGAGCGTGTCATTCAAACAAGAGTACAAGAATACATGGAGGAGCAAAATTTATTCATGCACAAAATGTTTGGTTTCAGAAAACATCTCCCTACGCAGGTTGTGTTTGTTC
Source organism: Ixodes scapularis (assembly GCF_016920785.2). Lineage (NCBI taxonomy): Eukaryota > Metazoa > Arthropoda > Arachnida > Ixodida > Ixodidae > Ixodes > Ixodes scapularis. The sequence continues at coordinate 79,154,265 of NW_024609882.1, forward strand.
ACCTTCAAGAAGACCCGCTGAATGAAAGCAGAAATTGGGCCGCACTCGCCGCACTCGATTTGAAGAAGGCTTTTGACCGTGTATCCCATGCGGCAATCTTGAACCAAATTTCCGAGACGAGGCTGGGGGAGCGGACCTTCAACTACGTCCGCTCTTTCCTGCCTGGCCGCACAGCCAGCATCCAACTAGAAGGCGAAACTTCGGAAGTTTTTAGCATCAACAACGGATGCGGTACGCCACAAGGGGCAGTCATTTCCCCGCTACTGTTTAGTATGGCAATGATACCCATGTCGAGAAAGTTGGAACTGGTTGGAGGCCTGCAGCACGCCTTGTATGCCAACGATATTACGATTTGGACCAACAACCCATCCCCCTACATGAGCAAAGCCTTAAAGTTAGGGACGAACATCGTAAGAGAGAAAGCGAAAGCCATCGGACTGGAATGCACCACCGAAATGTCGGCACTACTGGTCCGACCCCACAAACACAAAGCTTACCAGCAGGAAACAGAGTTCTGCCTCAAGACGCAAGGTATAGACAATCCTAGGACAGACGATGTACGAGTTCTCGGAATGATAATTTCTATATACAACCAGCAGAGCAGTATCATCAAGTACATCAGGAAGCACGCGGACAACCTCGCCCGACTAGTTCGACGTGTGTCCCGCAAGAGCTACGAACTCAAAGAGAATGGGACTTGCCGACTAGTTCACGCATTCGTGCTCAGCCGAATCATGTATGCGGCACCATACATGCACCTGAACGAAGGGACAATCAAAACTCTAGATACAATTATGAGGAAAGTCTTTAAGACCGCCCTTGGTCTACCAACGTGCACACCAAACGACGCGCTGGAACAACTCGGACTTCATAACACTTTCGAAGGAATGCGAGTAGCACAGAGGACAGCTTAAGAACAGCGCCTGCTGAAAACTGCGACAGGCCTCATCACTCTGCAGCGCTTTAGAATCAAGCAATCGAATAAAGAAGTCAAACAGAAACCGATCCCAGCAACATGGCACCGGGCTTTAAGAGTTATGCCGCTACCCAAAAACACGAATTCCGCGAGGGACAAGGGAACAAGAGAAGGAAGAGCCAGGGCACTGGACACGCTACATAATGGTCAAGAACACATGTACCAGGCAGACGCCAGCACATACCTCCCGAAGAAAACAAGTGCGTGGTTGCCGTGTACAACGCTAACTGCACAACCACCGCATCAGTACGAGCGAGCAACGTCGACGAGGCAGAAGAGGCGGCCACCGCTTTGGCCCTGGACACTGCCGTAGCAAAGGGCCACCCTGCCACCATCACATCTGAGTCAAGATCGGCCATTATGAACCTGAGCAACGGTAAAGCCGGACCTGCTGCACGAAACCTATTACTGAAGACGACGCCAAAGGAAGAAGCCAGCTACTCGTTCACGTGGGTGCCCCGCTACTCGGGTCACTCTGGCAAAGAGGGGCCTCACTCGCTAGTGGTCCGTGCGCAAAAAATCCGGACCAATGGCGGGATGTGCATCCCCGCCACCGACAGAGACCACAATTACGGGGCCTCACCACTCACGCGGAGTGCCGTAACATATAATGAGATCCTCAGAAACCTCAAGATTCGGCGCAAGATTCTGGGTGAGCCTCACAAGAACCCTACGCGCCTTCAAGAATCTACGTGGCGGCGCCTAAAACTCCGCAACTCCCTGGCTCCCCGAACCCTGAGAAGATCATGGCCAGATCTCTTCAAGGGAAATTGTGAAGAATGTGGCTTCGCGGACGGGTCCTGGCGGCATACCTACTGAGAATACTCAGAGACCGCCCTGCCTACTGTCCTGTGAGATATATTAGAGGAAGACTACTCCCCTGTTTGGGAACGGATCTTGATGGCAGACGACTACACCATGCAGATTGCAGTCGTTTCAGGCGTGCAAAAATTGAGTACAAGCTCAAGTCGAAGCTGAAAATGCGAAGAATCCCACATCCCCCCCCCCCCCTTCAAACGAGCCCTCGTATCAGATATTAGGATCTGATTTTACGGTTCAATAAAGTTCACTGACTGACTGACTATCGAATACGGATCGGAGCCGCTTTTTCAAAGCAGGGTCTATGCAGACTTGTGCTCGTTACTTGAAAAATGCAGTGGATGACAATTACAAATCAACGAGCCTCAAATGTAATGGATTGCCGTTACAAATAACGTTCGCTGAAAAGTAACAGATTACTTTAGTCGCTACGTTACAAATTGCTTTCACGCTACTTTTTCGTACACTTATCGAAAGAACAATATAAGCAATTTTTATATTTTTTTAAAAACGTTATGGAACACTAATTTTCATTTCTCATACGCCCTTATTATGGTAGTCCTTGCAAAATAAAATATTGTATTTACGAGAAAGAGTGTAGGTGCACTCTGTTCACCTGTAAGCTGACAAGGCATCGAAAGCTGCTGCCACACCCTCCATCCCTCTAGCTTACAGCCTCCGGAAATGATCCCTGGAATTGTGCAGACAAAGCTAGCGGTGCGCGTGCGCACAAGATTCGGAGCTAAAGAAGCGATCTACGAAAGCTTCTTTTTGACTCGTGTGTTTCGCCTGTTATTCACAAGAAAAGAAAAACTTGCTTCTAACGTAACAATGTATACCCAATGCAGAATGCAGGTGTCCCAGCTTACCTTGATGTGTTTCCGTAGATTAGAGTTTGTTGTTCTTGTTGATGAAAGTATGGTTTTTTTTTTAAAGCAATGTTTGCACTGAAACTTTAGGTTTCCGTTCTTTTTAATGCCCCGAATTTCGGACATCTCATTAATAGATGGCTATGGAGACGACGGACACGCCGTGACCGACAACTCGACCAGTGAGAGACAAAGTGGCGTTTACGGGTTATGCAATATTCGTCGTTTCTCACTTTCACACCAATATTCGTGGAGGCCAGGGAAAGGGAGGGCATCAAGGGCGAGAGGAGCGTTGGACATCGCTGTCACAAAACAGTAGAGGATTACACCACTTTTACGCGTTCGCTCTCTCTCTCTCTCTCCGTGTCAGTACTCCTAAGATGGCAAAACTGCCGCCCCCCTCCTCCCCTCCTTTTATGTGAACAGTTGACTCTAAAGTGAGGAGTGCACTCGAGCACCAAGCCCAGACAAGTAAACCAAAAACCTATCGTCCGTACCCTCGAAGACGATGCTCTTAACCTCGCACAGGGCACTTTTCAGTCGTCCCTCTAGAGCGTGCTAGAATACAGTTGCGCACATAAAAGACAAGGAGATTTCGACTCCCTCGCACGAGGCTACATCGTCTCTTACCCGAGTTGTAAACCCACGAATCGAAGGGGCACCGTCCTACGTTTGATGCCGGTGCAGGTGGCGGGAGACGTCGAAAAAGTCGGAAAGGGCGAAACGGTGTAAAAAACCAAACCAAACACGAAAAGCTTTCTCGTTCCCGGGAAAAAAAACGAACAAACAAAAAAACGATAAAAGGCGACAGAGAGCCTACTCGGCGTCCTTTTGCTTGATCTTTGTGTCTCGTATATTTGTACATGCCTTGCCCGTTTTTCTAGTGGTTCGAATGACCGGTCATACAAAAGCTCCTGTTTTCGTTTCGGCTATTCTCCCTTTCCTGATATTTTCCATTTTGTTAAACTTGCTCTCTTTATGCCGCTGAATGTTCTGCTCGTATTGCTCCAGCACCTGTATTACGCTCATATTTTAAAATGTAACGACTAATTAATGTAATCCATTACCAATATTTTGTAACCAAATTACATTACAACTTACTTCCGAAAAACAGGAACGTGGCAATTACAAAATTACTTAACAAAGTAACGAAGTACAAGTAATCTGTTACTTATAACAGATTGCTTTTTAGCTCGGGGTCTATAGCATTTTCCAAACTGAGTTGTTCTGATAACGTTGATAAGCACTAATCACCCGTTACAAAGGGAATGGCCAACACAATCCAGTCCAATGTACTCAAATATAGAGGCAGTGACCGTACGCTCACCAATGGTATTCCAGCCTGGATGTTCTTCTCCATGATGAAGCGCGTCCTGTTCAGCGACCCGTAGTCAAAACGACACAAGTGGAAGCCCAGGCCCCAATAAGGGGGCATGGCGGGAAAGCCGACCACGTGCTGAAGCTGCTGAACCACCTTGGTTGGGGATGGGCCTACGAAGACGAACATGTCCAGGATGCCACCGATGGCGCGGAAGGTGGCTGCCGGAGTCGGTTGCAGGAAAACCTCTGCGAAGAGCAACAAGGTTAAGCGTAAGGCGAGGATAAATAAAACGAGACATATATGCGGTAGTATTTCGATGTATCGCCCAAACAGTTATAAGCCTCCTGCGATGAAGTTTGGAGAAAACCCTGGCGCCCTCATTTTGGGTAGTACAAGCTCACCTGATTGGGCCTCCCACTACTTGTAGCGCCTTCGCTGAGTTTTCGTTTTTCTGTGTAGTCTAAAGAACAGAAAACTACCTTTCGCATTCCGAAATCGGAAATATTTAACGCCGTAAGACAATCCAACGTTCCAGATTCAGGCCACCACCACTAGGGTACGCGTCTGTTATTTTTGTGCAGTGACGTCAGAATATCTGACGTCCGGACGCTTTGATTTTTTTTTTAATTTTTAATTCTTAGCCACTTAGCTTTGACCTGTACTTCGACGGTGTTCAAATTCTTATTGTTTCTTTGTATTTTCCCCGTGATAGCGTTCCGCACAAGAAAAAACACTTTTTTTGCAGTGTGAAAATTTGACACGCTCAAGTTTGTACTACCGAAAACAAGTCCTAACAGGCATCTTTCACAGCGCCCTGTAAGCAACGCAGAGGTCTATATGAAGAATTGCGTGTTTTATGAGGAACGTCGCGGAGGCGAACCCTACTCTGATTTTGCAGGCAACGATAAGTTGCCTTTTAATGTCGCCGAGTCCTCCTTTTAGACCGTTTCTTTTCTGGCCGTTGTTTGGTAAGTACTTCGCAGGAAGTGAAGTCTTGAGAAGCGACTAAATGTCGTCCTCCAGGCTCTTGTTTTTCTTCCTGTGTTGCGTCGTCTGATCTCTAAGCTTCGGTCGAGGTGTTTGGCAGTCGGCCAACTGTCTCCGACCTTGATACGCGTCACTCACGATTTGAAGCTTAAGTCAGAGTAAGCTTCAGTAAGAATTCAAGCCTGAATTAATAAACGACTTTTTATGAATGATTCATAAGTGTTTGGGAAGAGTGGCTCGTATCGAATAGCGCTGCTTCATGCATAGTGCAAAAAAGGCAGAATATACCGATACTGGTTCTATCTGCAATGTTGTCGCAGGGAATAAAACTACAAAGACTCTTAAGGCTGCTAACGTCTTGAAATCATTCGTATACGTAGCGTATACCTACAAGTTGCGCGACCCGCTGAGGCATGCCATTCGACCAGTGCGTAGGTTGCCCGGGCGGGCTCTGCGGCCGGCCGCCACGGCTGCTCTGCAAAGCCCGGCCACCCTCTCCCTCTTAGCGGCGGCCGGGCCGCTGCCCCGTGGAGGGGGCTCTCTATGTGGTGGCATTCCTTGAAACTGCGCCGCGCGGCAGCCAATGGGAGTTTATCGATCAATACGCTCGTGCGTACTACAGGCTTCACTACATGGGGACAGGGGAATTTAGGTGGCGTTTGGCGCGGCTTAATGAGCTGATAACGACGGTACTCTCCATGGCACAGTAATGCTTTCGCATTGAAAACTGTACAATTAAATTTGCACCACTCTGCAAACCCCTAAATGATTTTTAATAAACCCATTGAAAATATAAACATTTTGAAGGGATCTGTCAGGCAAACGTAGCGAAATTCAGCAAGTGACTTATGTTTTATTTTATAAATTTTAATATCTTTTTGAACGCATCCCATATTTGCTTTCAGTAGGGAAGTGTGTGCGAAAGGTGGTTTGAATTCTTAGCACTTAGTCAATATTCTTTTATAGCCAAAGAAAAAGCCAAGGCGTACCGTCTTTATTCTCGGTGTTGAAGCTAGGAATGATACTTGTCTATTTGATTTGAAGTTTGATTCGCGCAGCCATGATGTTTAATCTTTTATATACAGGTGTGCCAAGAGTGGTTTGAATCAAACAACGCAGCATCGTTCCATCACATTACAAGAAAAAGAGACGACACAATTGCTACCTTCTAGTGTTAAAGCTAAACTGGCACTGATGACTCTGGAATGACACACAAAGGGCAGAATTTTAAAATTTTTGGTATATGGTATTCATGACAAATATCTGTGATACATTGAAAAAGATTAACTGGGATATGAGATGAGGAAGGGGACATCTTGCGCCTGAGTTTTAACAGTAATAATTTTAAGACATGGTGTTTAGCAACGGATGTAACCCCAGAAAATATAATAAATAATAAAAAAAACACGTAGAAAGATACAAATATTTGGAGGTGCGACTTCATTAGTGAAGGATATATTTGAAGAAACTGGAAGGAAATATAATTAGGAGTGGCCGAATAAATTCAGCGACCACAGAGCTCAAGCGACTATGGAATTATGATAAATGGTGCGTGGTAAACGGTGGATTGTAAAAAGTGACGATGTCTGAATTTTGTTTTGGCAATTGTGTTGGCATGAGGTCAGAGGTTCAATTATGTCCGGACATTCGACAATGAAGCGTGAAAAGACTGCCACGGAAAACTTACGTAAACTCACATAGCTAGGTGGTGGACTTTGGCTGGTCGTCCTTTGAAAAACTAGTAAATTGAAGTTTGATCAAAAGAAGTTAACTGAAATGGGCAATGCAGGGTTGGCACGGAAAGTATACAGGCAGTTTTGCGTAAGGAATTAAGCGTATAAGGAGCGAATCAAACCTGAAAGGTAGCATTTAAATACCGACAAACTATAATATTGTTCATGGGACTGAACTATATTATAGTTTGGACGGAGGAAAAAAATAGTAGAAGAATCCGAAAGGAAAATGTGAAAGGGAAGAATATTTCAAGGCAATTCAGCACATTAGGGAGGAACGTATATTTTAAAATTCACGGGAAAGCTTTTTATTATCTGAGGCGAAAACGGGAGTCTGAAATGCAAAGACATATAGGGCAAAGTTTTAGTAGTAGACGCATATGTGTCGTACGGTACAGTGAAGGCGATTCGCTACAACATGTGGTTTTGAGGTACACGGGGCGTTGTCTTACCCTCTCGGAATAGGTAACTGATATAGCGGTAGCGCTAGGTTTTGCTGTAAAAAAAAAAAAGAAAATAAAAAAAATAAAAATAAAAAAGGAGATGAACAATTTAGGCTGCGTTTTTGCTATGCTTCTCTGCGGAACACGTTGAAATGCGATATCATGTGAAGGTTTCTTCTATGAAGTTGCCATTTCCCTGAATAAATGGGGGAAAATCTTGTTCCTTCACTCAGCTCTTGGTCGTAGCAGTTGGAAGCCTCCTTTGTTCCCGGTCAAGCGCTGGGCTCTTTTTTTCGGTGTCCGATCGGCATGGCGAACACGTTGAGTCCTAGTGGGCCGCCGCTTGTGTTCAGCGATATCCTCTTCATTCCACTCCTTCGTCTTGCGAGGCATTCTGGAGAAGACCAGAGCACCTCCAGCAAGCCCATGTCTTATACATCCATTTTCTGCGACTTCCGGTTTTCTCTCATCTGCCATCTCTTTGCCTAAATCATTTTCGGTTTTGGAATGAACGTGGTCTTGTTTATGGGATTTGACTATTATGTCAGAGTGCTTTTTCTGTTTTTGTGTTGCTGTGAATGGGTAGATTCCATGGAATGTGCTTAGGGATGCACTATCCCATTCTGACAAATTATGAACCAAATCTCGAAAGTAATTTTGTTTTGATTACCGCGTGATGAACATCGCCAGCATGACCATGGTACATGGACAGCGAATGGAGCTTGTCTTGTTGATTGAAGGCAGCCGCAACAATGAAACGTCGCTAGATATAAAGTGTGAAATGTCATGTGTGACTATTAGGATTTTATGGACGAAATGAGACGCGGAGTGTGGCAAGCCAAGAGGTGTTTATTAGTACATCAAAGGTATTTACTTCCTCAGCATATGAAGTTATGAACTAATAAAGACCTCATTGCCTTTTCAGTTCTTTTAATTGGACTTATTATTGAGGGGGTACTGTGCGCTTTGTAATCCCAGACATTTCTAAATTACGACAAAAATATACTGTTCCAAAGTAACTAACCCTTCAACGCCCACGCAGTATACGTAGTCAGACCGGCCCGTGTTCCCGATAAACCCGAACAGCCTACGTCTTGCTATCTCTTTGTCCTGCAGCTATGCGACCTGGCAACTAAATCCGTTTTTTTTTTCTTGGCTGGCACACAGCAGCGTGTTACACACTGAGCAGGCTTGATGACGTTACGTCGAGACACTACCGGGGCATTCCTGCTTCCAATCTCGCGTGACAGACGAATCACTAAATTCGTTGCCGTCTTGCCCTGCTTCATGCGAAACACTGATAAAGACCTGCTGACGTAGCAGCGTTTGACTAAATTAAAGGAAATTACGTCGAGTTACAGCTGCCAGACGCCGGGACGTCCCTGCTGCTAAAATAAATTTCGACGTGGCAATTAACTCGAGGAGCAGCCTTGCGCCCGATATACGATGCAGGCATGTCCCGGAAACTCTCTCTCGTAGCTTGTCGTAGCACCGACAAGCGCAACTCTATGAATGGCGTGATTGCTCGCAGTCGTGTCGATGCATCTCCTCACAGAGTGCTACGTCGGCTCGGGTCAGGTCACTTACGGGTCAAAATTAACAGTTGGGCTAGTTGGCTACACATTGTATAAAAATTCAAAAGCGCAAACACCAAGGAAAATAAGAGGGGACAGGACAGAGCGCTCTGTCCTGTCCCCTCTTCTTTTCCTTGGTGTTTGCGCTTTTGAATTTTTACACTTACGGGTGCAAACGCCGCTCTTTCTTCAACATTCCTGAACTCGTTAGATCGAACATTTCAATTGGGACGATGAGCGTCGACACATTGATGTTTCCACGTAAGGAGCTCGATCATTCAGAGGCAATCTAGAATAGTACGCGCTCGTCATTGCGCAAGCCCCGTAGGAAAACGCACACAACACCAGTCAATCGGAAATGAATATGGCACGGGGAAGTAGCCATCTTGTTTGTTGTTGTTTACCTTCTAAATAGATGCGTATCGTAGACTGGCTAAATAAATGATTGGGCATACCCCCTGCATCAGGTGGTAGCTTTCGCTACGTAGCTTAAAATAATTTTCACCTTCCCTTTTCAATATGGCTATAAATTTTGTCTCTTCTTGAATTATACATCATACCCATTTTGCGTATATTCACGCCTTTCTCCACCAATCTTCTTTTTACCTTTTTCGGACCCTAAATCTTTCTTCCCCCGTTCTTTTCTCGTCTTCAGAAAAACTCGGCGCTCCAGCCCAATCCTTTTACCCCTTCAGAGATGGTAAAACAAAGCCCAAGCAGTCAAAATCATAGGTTGTAGCGTCTCGTTATTGCCACGCCATAGCCACATACATGTCTATCTCTTGAAACTTTGCCATATATATTCTTTTCCTTAGGATTCCCGTTGTCGCCTCGAAGAGTCAAGAGCCCTCCTGAATTATCAAACACCTCTTTCTTTTTTTTTAACCTTTTTTTGTGACCCGTACATTGCTTAAGCTGATTTGTCGCACAATTCCCCCTCCCATATTTTGTTTTCCGATTTTTTTCCCTCTCTTTCCCACTCAACTAGTTTGCTCAAGCCCATCACTAATGTGTAGGCAACTTAATGTCGGGTTTGTGTTTTGTACGTTCGTTTTGTGATTTATATTTTGTTATATATATTGCGTTTATATTTTTATTGCCCATCCCGTATCCGTTATTCAAGTTAACTTTTGCACAAAATTGAGCTAATTGCCTGATTGCCTCTCTGCTCTCAATGAACAACCTGCCCATGTCTTCTGGGATCCCGCATTTGCTGAGCTCTCACTCGGTGCTACCCAGCCCATATCCCCCTGTCGAATTCCTATTTTTGACTGAACCTCGAACCTCAAGCATAGTACACCCACTTCCGTACAACAGTCCAGGTATCATCACTCCTTTCCACGTGGTCCTGACCAGTTCATATTCATTAGAGTGCCACGGCACCTTGATTTCTATAATTGCTGCATTTATTGTTTTTTTTTCTCTAAATCTATTTCATTCATGTACGTCTAGACATTTTCTTCTATCCTTTTGTTCTATACTCTACACGTGTGTGTTTTCCTATGTGGCATACTACAATTCCTTGTATTTTCGGGGTTTCACTCCCTTTTATCATTGAACGCCGTTACTCCACACTTGTAACTACTAAATCTCATGCCCAAGATGTTGCGTTCCTCTTAACATACCACAGTTAGTTTATGCAATGCATTTTTAGATATTTGCTTTGAGAACTATGTGCTATGACCCCTTTTGAAAGTGTGCCTCTGTTGGAAGTTGTGTAATCCCTGCTGACGGATGTACACATGCGCGAGCTCCTTCAGTTCGATTGCGCCTCAGCTTCACGTACACTTTTACAGCGTGAAAACATGTGCCAGCTTACCCGCTGGCGCCACTTGTCGTTCCGCGGTGTTGGTTGACGGAAGAAATTTGATCGCATCTCATACCTTTATTTACAACCCTTCCTGTAGACTTCGACAGAGAAAACCTCCCTGTAGCCGCAATGGCTGAGCGAGGGGCTCCCAAACTTGGGGTTCTGTTTTCCTTTCCCGTTAGAGACCTTCGGAGTTTTGTTCTGTCGGGTCAGTTTCAATTCTCCACTATCCGGCGCGTACTCATTTATTTCGCGTACAGAGCAGAATTTTCACGGGGTGCTGGCGACAGAAGCGCTATCCCATTTAATACAGCACTAACAATAATAACGCAATAGATTTAAGACGGATGTAATAACACGTGCCTGTTTGGTTCACCCTGCGGATGAATCAAATAAGCACCTATATATAAGAAGAAACTTATATAGAATCCTCGGATTGCCTGCTTACGCTTTGTTGAGATACTTTGCTTCTAAAATTTTTACAAGCTCATATGTCATAAAGAGACACACTTTCATGATTCAGATTCATAAAGGTTTAGTGTCTGTCATCAATATTGTAAATCACACTATATGATGTCTCCAAACCAGTTTAACTGAATACGGCACGGACGGCATGAAGGGAACCTTCATGGCGTTCTTTCACTGGAAGCAGTTTTTATTTCCCCATATTTTTGTTGTTTATTCCAAGAAACAGATTTGTTAAACTAAAATCACGGGAGCACGTATTTGCCACTTTATTACCAAAAAGAATATTCTTTAGCGACTACACTAAGTAAAAGCGTGTGGTGACATTTCTTTAAGGTGTCAGAGCCTGCCACTGTGTCCGTCTCTAAGATATAGAGCGACAATTTACGGGGTGATTTATATTATTCTGTTTTCTTATATGTAAGGTCCTAAAGATAATATTCTGGACTGTATGCGTTGGAAATTTACACGAAGAAGCATCAGTGTGGCGGAATACAGTAGTTTGTTGCATTTCAGCGTTCTATTTTTAGTACAGACGCAGAATAGTAGCATCCCTGTTCTGGGTAGCCAACTGATATTTCTTTAAACGTAAATGAAAAACACTAAAATGTATTGTAACTTTTATTTTGACTTAGTTGTAAAAGTTCCACAAAAACAAAAACAAAAAACGCCGATAGTTTTGAAATAACTTGCAGCTTTCACAGAAATGCTTTCTGAGTGACCTAAGAAGGTCATTACCCATAAACAAACTTTAAAATTATTTGCCACTTTAATCTCACACGCTGAATAAATTACAACAAACGTTAGAGACATGACTAGAAATTTCTAAAGCGATTCTGTATACCATTCTGAGAAACGTATTTCGGACAAATAAATAATGATGTTGTGAAATCGGGCCCCTCTTTCAACCGGGTTAGACGCCTTACCCATCGCGTTGCTGTTGTGCAGGAAAACGCCGTGGCCCTTGCCGTCCTGCTCAAGTCCAAAATAAACCGGATGCGTCCCGTAGAGGTTTTCGTTTTCCTAGAAGAAAAACTTTCAAGTGAAAAACAGGTCTTCGTTTAATATAAACGATTAAGTTGTTCTTGAGCATCTTAATCTGCAGAAACGTTTGTAAATATTTCATGACTCTTTGGTAAAATCAGTCTTCAGAATGTTTTTATTAGAATCATTAATTTGGAAGAGCGTATGATTATTACGGTCAGTTGCACAATAAACTGATAGTAGCTAAAGATTTATGAACAAGATACTGTTTTTAGGAGTCGCGAAATTTTAAATTTTGAAGACTCATTATTTGCAGCTCAAACGAAACTAGGCAAGCGAAAACGTCGGATCCAGGTTTTACTTTCGTAAAATACCAGATCGGAATACATTTTTGAAGGTACCGAAATACAAAATGCGCATTAGTTTTTTTTTCTTCCCTCCCCTGAGCAGCAGTCGAAAAAGAAAGTAAGGAAAACGACAAATGTACGAAAGATGTAAGAACTTGGTTAAATATGTATGAATTTTGAGAACGACCTTAGGTTGTACCATGCTGACGCAGTTGAAAAATAAAAAAAAATAAAAACTTATGAAACAAGCTCTAACATGAACAACAATGCAAAGAAAATTCAATGATTACCTCTTTCGATTCGGTTCCTTCTTCTAACTGGGTTCTATTCTTTTGCTTTCGCTGTTTAATCCTCTTTCTAGAGCTTCAACTGTATGCTTTCCAATTATTTCGGAAGGCAGGCTGAAGTTATGCGATGTTCAGTTGTCATCTACTGTTGACGTCAAGGTGCGTATGGTGACGTTCGAATGCGAGAGCCATACGCCGGGCGCCGTCGCTCCACGTTCTAACGCGTTTAACGAGTGCAGTGGAGACAAAGGCGGCTAACTTTAGGTTTGCTCACTAATCATTCCATCAAGAGCTCAGCATTCTGACGCGCCCGCGTGGTCTTGACTCCTCCCCTCTCTCATTTTCTTGGAGCATACCGCGTGTACACATTTAATGATTGAGATGCTGATATCTGGTCTACGACGCCAAGACTCTAGGTGGCCATGCTTCTATTCAATTTACAAAGAAATATGTACTGAATGCGCAGCTGGTGCTTCTGTCCAATTGGTGTTTTGCATTGAAATGACGTCAGACAAGACTGAGTGATTACTTGACTGGGCGTTTAAAAAAGGTTTCTCTTGACAACAACAGTGTCCATAGAGTGACCCTAGATAGTTCTTTAAAACTCTATAACTAGCCTGAAAAATCGCCTGCCCTATGACACGGACTTGCATGGTAAACTTCCCAATGACTCACAATCCAAAAGAAATATGCTGCGAGCAAGGCACGTATCCGGAATTCTGGTTCGGTTTTAATTTACTTCTTCCTTATTTTTAAAGTCTGCTTAGATCATAACACACGGAAAAAGACTATACAATTGTCTTGATCTTATACAATCGTCTTAAATTTGGAGTTTATAGGAGTTCATCGGGAATATTGTATTGCGGCTGAGCTCGGCACACTTTTAACAACATTTAATCTCATTTTTTGTTTTGTTTTTAATTTTTTGATCAAGAATATTTTTAGTATGGCGCTGTTTAACTGACAAATTAAGGTTCTGCTGACTCGTCAAGCTGCGCTGCTGCATCTTTGTTTCCACAGGTCCTTTCTCTGTTCTTGTAAGAGGTGAAGATACAACTGATTTGATTTCATTTCATTTGACATGTATTGTGTTGTTGTGCAAGGTATCATTGGCTAGGATGTGATTAGCTTTGCTATAATTTTCGAGAATTCTTTAAGCTGCTTTCATCTTGTCGAGCGCGGTTTGGACCACCACACACAGATAGTGTCCATCTAATTCATAACACATCCTGTGCCTTTCCAAGTTTGCTAGTATAATCAAGACAAGCCTAAAGCTTTAATTGCGTTCCAGGTAGTCGCTCATGTTCGGGACTGGCCTTGTCTCGGCCGCTTCGTCCTTCAGGTCTTTTCGTTGAAAGTGTTCCCGCGTTTGCTCGGTGTTAACCTTTCTCATGGAAGTCATGAGGATACCTTGAGTGTATTAATTTCACCTGTACGTATCAGTTTTATACTGCCAAATTTAATTCGTTTTACCTTTGCAATGCTTCTTTTCTTTCGTCATTTCCCCGGTTCAAGCACTTTACCCGCGCTCCGGTATTATTTTTTTCCTGCAATCTCTCTGAATGTTGTCTATGAGCAAGTACTGTCAACATTGGGTATTACACAAGATGAATTGTTTGCGCTCGAAACTGTATAAAAATATATCGTAGCTCGCTCGATAAAACATAGAGCTACAGATCCTTGGATATCCGGTCGAATGACACCAAGTACCAACTGGTGAATTACTTTATGGCCATTAAATTCTGACCATGTATAATTTATATGCCCTTGAGTAGTGTGTTGACGTCAGCGTAACGGCCCAACCTTTCGCTTTTTGATGGAATAAGCCTTATAGACACTATTCAAAATATCCCAGCGAGGTAGGGAACTTTCCATTTTAAGTCCCCGCAGACTTCCAGACCAAACCGAACTCAAGCAATCCCCATCAAAATGAGGCACCTGGGTTATTTCACTCCGAACGACCCAGCCTTAAATTTGTCAATTGCGGAATCTGCAGTAAAACATCGTAAGCGTTGTTGGCAAAATAAAGAAGTCTGTTTGAACATATCATTATGCTATGAAGTTTTACTTCCTTGGTGGAGCCTTGAATATCATAAAAAATCGATCCTCTGTCGAATTGTATGCCACAGGGCCAACAAATAGGCTTTAGGTACAAAACTGTATCCCACGGTACATTCGTTTATTATTTGTAAAGCAAGAATATTAATTAAACACCGTTTCAGTGGGTTAATTCGCCCCTCTAACTGTCCAAATAATATTTGCTGTCACTTTGCAAGTGTTCGCGGGAAAGCAGCGAATTAAAAAGAGCTTAATATGAATATATTCGTTATTTATTTCTTTTTCAATGCTAAGGGTGTGAAGCCTAAAAACGATTCTGCTTGTATCACTTCAAAAACTACTAATAAATTGTTTCGTTATAAACTTAGTTTCCGTCTTCTCTGAGAGTAATCGCCAATATCTTAGATATCTCAAGATAGGCAATGTTCAGTACGAAAAATGTGAAAGGTGGGCGGTCTAGAAATATTTCCCCTATTTTTGTATATAGTTTAGAACCCACATAAAAATTTTAAAAAAGTTCCAAAAAGTTTTATTTCTTTAAACTTTCACCTTAGGCCAACGCACGCTTCTGCCTCCAGCCATGGATGGGTGCAGGAAGCATATCAAGCGTGCGATGCTGTGGAACAACAAATCTAAATTACTCTATTGCTGCGCATGCCTTTAGATCTACAGGAAAACAAGTGAGGCAATAGAAATATATTTCTTATTTGATAATATGACTCTTAAACTTCCTACCAAGTGTAGCTGAGTGAACCATTGTGGTAGCAATAAATACATCATGTAGAAATAAAAACAAAAATGTGAGAAACAAGAAATAGCACGTGAGCTCTAACACTATGTTTTGGGGTATTATCTGTACATTGTTTAATTTTCTTAGTGTAAATGAAAAAATAAATAAGTAAATCACGCACTCAAACCGACGCGTCCTAGTGAATTTTATTTGAATTTCTGATATTTTTTCTATA
The DNA here is from genome assembly GCF_016920785.2 of Ixodes scapularis. Taxonomy (NCBI): domain Eukaryota; kingdom Metazoa; phylum Arthropoda; class Arachnida; order Ixodida; family Ixodidae; genus Ixodes; species Ixodes scapularis. The sequence continues at coordinate 79,169,903 of NW_024609882.1, forward strand.
TGTTTCGTCAAGACCCGAATTCCGGAATTACTGAACGAAAGTCCGACTCTCAAATATTGTCAGGTATAAGAAGAGCTCCCGATGTTTACTCCCAGATTTTTAAAGAATATAAAGCAGGAACACGAAGACACTAGAAACACCCCATTGAAATTTTGACAAGGAACTAAATCCGGATTTGCAAAAGTGCAGAATAAATTTTAACCAGAAATGCGTGAAAACTATGCAGAGAAAAGTTAGAAATCTTAAGCACTGACGCGCAAAGCCTATTTTAATACGATCTGCCGGGCAGAATACACAATAAAAAAAGCATGACGAGAAGAGACAATGAATAAGGGGATGACTACGCCATGGTGGTGCATAATAGCGTCGGGAGGCACTAAAGACAGTAAAGGCCCGTTCACACTTTTGCGACCTCTTAAAACTTGGTGGCTTAAAACCTCTTACAACAGGAGGACACACTGGCGCCATGTATTGGGTAGCAGTGTAAACTTTTCGGTCCGGCATATTTTCTATTTCTCTCGCGCATTATCCTTTCTTTCTTTGCTCGAAAAACTTTTGTCAACGTTATGAACGAGCATTTCTTATAGCTATTACGCGCATTTGACCTCGGAAATCCCGCAAAACCTTCGCTCTTGTGAAATGCAGTACCGGGGTCACCGCATAGATGGCGCCAGAATGCCAGTGTGCTCCCTCGTCCTAAGAAATTTTAAGAGGTTTTAACAAGTCTCGTCTCTCTGGGTTGTACTCGGTGGCAAGAGTGTGAACGGGCCTTAAGAACTTGAGTGGGATCAAACCCGGGAGAGCGGAATGACGGCCCGACGCGGTAAGCGCTGCGTTCCACCGCAAACAGCATGAGAAGCATAAACCTTGCATGTGACCCTGAGTACGGTCGCTCGGTGCGACTCACTGATGAATGTCGCGTAAAATTCCTTCAGGAAACATTATGCAAGGCACTATAATGAATCTACCCTGCTGAAGGAGTTGCGCATAGTCCTGGCCTGCTTAATCAAGGCTTATATTTTTATGGTTCAACCTTGGTGAAAATGATACCGCGATCTGTTTCAAGATTTACTATACAAAGTGATAAGAAGATAAGAAGTTCGAGCAAATTTAGAACCACCTACTTTTTTAGGCTCTCTCTTTGTGCCGAAGCGATATCAACGCCCATGAAGACTCCATGTCTGGAGGTACTTTGAGAAATGCGCCCTCATTTATTTTATGACAAAAAAGGGATTTCTTCATTGAAATGCTTGCAGGGTACCGTCGTCTGGAGATAGATGGCGCAAGTGGGCGATGTCCCTCAGAGCCGTGAATTGGGAGAGTTTGGACATAGATTGGTTTGGATAGGCGAGCATCTCGCTGCATACCACAGGCAGCAAAACAGCCACTAGCCGTGATCCTGAACTCCAAAAATGCCACTCGACTAATTGAAGCCGTTTTAACGTCGCTCGAGTAAGATTTTTGGTGACTGAAAACTTGGCGCATGTGAGGTTTTCGTCAACTCTATATTTAACGGCAGAACAAACGAACGTACGGTCAAAACCAGGGCCAAGTTGCTAGAAACCGTGTCTCTGCTGACACTGGGGTAAAGAAAGCACTGCCAAAGCCAGCGCACGAACGGAGCTGCACCGTCTCAACTGGAGCGGAGCAAACCGCGTCTCAAGACACTTGCGCGCCGCACCGTTTTCACTGTTTTAATATTAATGAAAATACTAATATTAATATCTTTATTTGGCTCTGGCGAGCCGCGGCACCGCGGAAAGGCAACAGCCCGTATCATGGAGGCTCACGGTGCCGCGTCTAATCAACATGATAATGCGATAAGTCTATACATGCAAGATGACGACGAGATGGGTTGTAGCTATTGCGAAGGATGTCAGTCCGATTTGACGATCTCGACACTCCGTTGAGGCGGGTCAGCAGGAGGTCAAGGGGATCTGCAGCTTGCCGTTTGATCGGTGCACGGTAGCACAAAGGATCCCGAGGAGCATGATGGTGTTGTCGCTCAACGGGGGCCAAGCACCAGGCTCCAAGGGGGTAGCCCAGTCATAGTAGAAAGCTGCTGTTTCCGAGGTACCGAGGCCCAGGGCTTAGATTTAGGCACCACCGACGCCCAGTGTGGCATTCTTGCAATGTCGTCGTCTTCCTGTTATCTCTTTCCTCTCAGCCATTCTCAGCTGAGACGCTGTTCCAACAAGCCGGCCGAGAGCGAAATGTCACCGAGAAACCGAGATTGTACGCTTCTATTTCAAGGTTTAAGTATCGTTTCCAATATTGTGACGTCCCGGTCTGCCGATTGGCCGTTGCTGCGTCACACATTTAGTGTAAGTTCTAAGTACGGGAGGAGTATTCGGCGCTAGCGGCGGCCTTTGTTTCGCCCATTGGCCAAACTCCCCCGATATACGGCTCTGATGTTACTAAAATTTGCGAATGGTTGGAAAGTGCTTCCGCCAGACACAGAGTATACAAAAGGCTATGGCTAGGCCCGCGCGTTTTTGCTACTGTGCGATGTTTATCGAAATGTGAGATAAAGCATAGGAATGCACCGGTTAGGGGGCCGACGTTAGCTTAGAATAACGAACACGTTCTCTCTGAGCACCATAAAGACATATAACGTCTTCCGTTCGTACCACGGGCCCTCGGTCTCTGTTGAAAAACACGTGCCGAGTCCAGTTGGTGTCTCTGCGTAGGTGGCTCCACTGCTCGCCCAGGCCGAACACTGTGCTCGAAGGCATCGTTGTCGAAAGTTGGAGGAACTGGTCGGTGAACACCAGTCTCGATAGGTCTGTCTGGAAACTGAACCGCCGGGGGAATCTCTAATAACCACAGGGCAGACTTCATCCTAATACTATAATGGTGGAAAGTTGTGTGAGTTGGTGGTACATGGTAACGGTATAATAAATGGTGCCAAAAGATGAAGGACGGGAAGACCAAGTGCACACACTGAGCGTTGCAGTATACATATCGTTACCGCTAACCGTTAACTAACGCTAAATATCCGGGGTTGCGCGTAACTCGGCTACATGTGATGAAGCTCAGGAAAAGCCAGAAAATCCCGGTTTGAAGCTGTCCTCTCGTGAGGACAGCTTCAAATTTACAAAATGCGAATTTTATTTCCAACTTTACTGTATGTTGACTCGCAGCACAAGTGTCCGCGTGGCTGCTTTGTTCTTTCTGTGCCTACGTATACTTACTGACCAACCACGATTTCACAAACGCACTAAGCACGTGTTAAGGGCGGTTGTGCGTAAACAGCATGGCGTCTTCAAAGTTATTTCACATGTACTTAGGCTTTTTCCGGGGTTGCATGGGCACACTTTTTGAACATTTTAGTTATTTGTACTTGATGCACCGGGCCACTTGGCGGTACGTCGTACAACTAACGCGAGGTACAAAGAGAAAAGGCATTACACAGGAGGCATTGCGTGACATTGCAGCGTAGGCTTAGCGGCGTTTTGTTTTTCTCTCTGATATTTTTGCTTCGTCCACACAAACGTCAGGTCTTCCAGTAAAGCCCCATTACTGACAAGTCAAGTCAATTCTGACTTTTCACAGAACGTTCGCCGAACGCTGACGTTTCCCTCGTGTGTAATTTGAAACCTCCGTTGACATCCGATTTGTGATGGTAAAAGCGCCAGCACTACCGGTATTTTTTCTTTAGATTGTTTTTATCACGTTGACAATGACAGCGTAATGACCTCTGAAGTAAATTAATCAGCGTAATTTTATTCAAAATATCTATTATTGCAACAGGTCCAATAGCGACCACTCGACATTATCCAAATTCTGCGGTTGTAACAAGAAGCCCAATGCACTTTTTAAACGCATTTGGTTCTGGATGCAAATATTGGCGCTACTTTTTGACATTTACTGTAACAAGAAAGTCGCTCTCCTTCCGGCTCTTCGGCGAACGTGCGAAGGAGTAGAAAAAAAAGCGCCGTGGTACTGTTCTTACATGTGATGCAACAATTCGAATGGAGCAACGTTTTCTCACAGGACAATGTCCGGTGATTCAAGGCGATAGACCCGAATTTTTCCGTCGGCGTCGCTGAAGTTGACGCCGTACTCGCAGAGACCTGAGAAGGTTTGGTCGCGGATACTGGGCACCGGAGGAGAGAAGCGCTGAACCGACGGATCCAGGACCTGCAATGATACAATTAACACAACTCAAAACAAGAAAAAAAAAAGAAAAAAAACCAGGTTCGCCACAGTTTTAACACGCTGCGCGCGCAGCGCACTGAATTCTATATATAAATTTTTTTTTTACGATTTTCCTTGCCCTCCAACATCTGCCACGTGACAGTCAAGAAAGCCAGCCAGAGCGAAGGATACGGATTTGCTTGCCTACCCTTCCTCGCTCGCCTGTGTTGCGCCCGTCACATTCAGGGTCGCTTCCGCCATATGCTACAGTAAGTTATTTACAGCAAGTTCCCAGCATTTCTTTCGGCGGCGCAGAGGGCGCCGCAGCCTTTTGCGAAAGGTGTTTATCTGAAGACTGATTAGCCTACCCTTGTAATGTGGCAAAGCTGGTTGAATGCCGTAGGGACGTTTTTTGATCAGGGCAGAACGTCTACTTAAGTAGATATAACAGTAGGATTTTATCTCAGATTCATGATATTTCCGGATCTGGATGCGCCACTACCCTTGCTTTGCAAAATATGATCAATCCAACATGCCTTTTTGGATGTTAAATCCATAGGAGTATTTTATGCATAGGAGGACACCTCTCTCTGCATAAAATTACCGCAAATCAACTTCCGCTTGGCGTTCTTTCTTGATGGCGTGCCGGCGCACTATGGTTCGAGGCAACTTCAATTGGGAATTAAGAAAAAAATGAAGACAGTGTGTCCATGGCCTTGATGGGCGCTCGAGTTGGACGTGCTTTCGGCGGCAATAGGCGATATTCACTAAATCAGTGAATCATGAAAAAGTAGTGTCGTTGCTTTCTGTCTGCTAGTGGAACACAAAAAAATACTGACATACAGACGACATAAACCTCACAAGGTGATTGGCTAATGTGTCTGCGTTGCTATGGCAATCGCCATTTCATACCCTTCAAATCTTCAAATCTTCGAGAGGGTCGTTTTTCTTCAGTCACAAGAAGACCACCATAGAGCATCATGGTTCTGAAGGCAGTCTTCGCCAATATAAGCGCCTTTAGGAGTGTGGATGCACTGAACTAATCAATCATGTCCATCGCCACGGATCTGTTACAATTATATTGTTCTTCTTGCGTATTTCAAAGCGGTCAAACTATTTTTCAAAACGCCCAAGCACCGAAACCGAATGTAGTTTTGGTACCATTTGTCGTTCTGTTAGGAACGACAAATAATGCAGTGCGTACACTTGGGTGTGATTAGGTCAACTGGCGCCGTCGTCGTCTTTATTCGTGTTGCTCGTGCATCATTTTTATTGCTATATCATCTTTCCTCTCGTTTTCAATGATAATACAAAGAAAAAAACAAAATTATTAGACAAAGAAGAACAGAACGAAACAGAGAACGAAAGAAAAATGAGAAAAAAAAAACAAGAAAAAAAAAAAACTACGAAATTTGCTGGAAGTATTCATCATAGCTTTGTGTCCGTGGAGGTCGTCTTGTTCTGCCTGACGTACGTGAAGTGTGCCCATTCAGCCTTTGAGCTTGCTGGACGTACTCATGCGGCGTCCAAGCTTCTTGCTCATCTGTGTTGTCTGGTCGAGTAATTCCGGTAGTCCCTCATCTTCCACTTCTCAGTCGTCGTCATTGTTATCGCCATTTGTTCCTCGAACCTATTTTTCACATGTTTTCAAGAGTTGTAGCCTGTTGCGGCGGAACGTCTTGCCATCTTCTGTGATGACAGTGTATGACCTAGGGGCTACGTATGATTGCACACTGGCTTTTGTGAACCATTTTCCGTTATTTAGGATCCGCACAGTGTCTTCTGGCTGCAAATGTCCTAGATGCCATCTGTTTTGAAGGTTCTGTGCATGTTTTGTACAGGCGGTGCTGGTTAACTGGAGGTCTGGCACAGGTGTTCGAATTCCGCGACCCATGAGAAGATCTGATGGCGAGCGACCGGCCTCCAGCGGAGCCGTACGGTAGCTGAGAAGACCCAGCCAGAACTCCTCCCCAGTAACCGGCGCTTTTGGAGCAGTTGCTTGACCATCTGGACGCCCTTCTCCGCTAGGCCGTTGGAACGGGGATACTGAGGGCTTGAGACTGTATGAATAAAGTCATACCGCGCAGAAAAGTCTTTAAATTCTTTCGCAGAAAGCTGTGGGCCTCCGTCAGTGCAGACCTCTAACGGGTGTTCCAAGACGTGAAAGAAACGCAGAAAGTTTGGCTATCACACCATTAGCACTTACGCCCTGTAGCTCCTCCAATTCCGAAAAATTGGAGTACGCATCATAAACAACTAGGTAATGTCTTCGAGACAGTTCGAACAAGTCTGCTCCAACTCGGCTCCAAGGATTTTGAGGTACCTCACGTGTATGCAAAGGTTCATTTTTCTGTCTGTATGCGAAGACTTGTCAAGTCTCACAATCCCTGATTAGTGCAGTGATGTCCGCATTCATTCCTGGCCAATAAACAAGGTTTCTTGCCCTTGCTTTGCACTTGTTGAGATCTAGCCCTACTGAAAAAAAAACATTTGGCGCCTGTATGAAAATAAACGGGCCCATACCGGTAGCAGTTTAGCCATACCGGTCACCAGTTCGTCAAAGAGGTCGCCTGTATGGCTCAAAGAGGTCCCCCGTATGAGCCATAACGGTCACCTATTTGGGCAAACAGGTCACTTCTTTCGCAAACGGGTCACTCGTCTCAGCAAATGGGCGACTCGTTTGGGCAAGGTTGTCGCACGTTTGCTCAAACCGGTGACCATGTTGCACAGACAGGTGACCGGTGACGGGCCTACTGTACCGGTTTAATCAAACGGCTCTCGGGAGCCCGTTTGATATTGAACGTACAGATCGGCGGCGTGGGCACGCCTTTTTCAGCCGTGGCAGCCTATGTTTCCGGAAGGCTGCGAGCGCCGGTTCATCGGTTTCAGATCGTCCGCGTGATGCAAGTAATTATATATATATATTTTAATTGCGCTGATGTTCGCTTATATTGCAACTAAAACTAACACATTTTTTTTACGTAAATTTGGTGGGCCGATATTTTTGACAGAACCTTAAAACTTTGTCCATCTTTGTTGCCTCAACTTACTTATTCAGCTCGAATCTTTCTCGCAGAAGACGCGACCGCATGAAAGAATGTACTTCTAGAGTCCGTTTCACTTCATTTCAAGACGCAGCGAAGGTAGCACGCGAACACGCGGCTGCAAGAACATAGATCATTGCGAGAGCACGCCCGCCATTGCAGCAGTCTAACTACGAGCTCGCGGTGAGTACTTCCTTCGCTCGGGCCCAAGCCGCGCTTCTGGCCGCCGCCATTTCCTGTGTTCGAGCGTGCTGAAATGCGTGCGGGCGCGCGCGCGCCTGTTTTCCGAGGCTACAAAAAGCACGTCTCACTGGAATGCCTGGGGAGAGGGTTCGGAACCGTCTCGGTGTCCTGCCCCTTCACCGCGCCCCTTCTCTCCTTTCTTGTCACCTCTGTCACGTGACCCACAGCAGCGCGCGAGCTACACGCTGATAAGCATCAAGATCCGCAAGGCCGCGCCTTGCAGTTGCTTTTTTCTTTGTCTGCTTGTTGTCAGTCGCAGCTTTGCATTTAATTGCATTATAATCAAACTTCGTTCGTCCCAACTGCTTCAATCTGTCGCCTATCCCTGCGGTCTTATTGCGATGTCTCTCGACAACGTATTGGATGTGCACCAAAGCTCTCAGTGTTCGAAAAATCTTACGTGGATATCGGCAACAAGTGATTCTTAGAATTCTTGCGGTTTGGTAGGGTTCGGCAAATGACAGCTCGTGCGCCGCATCGTGTTGAAACTTCCAAGGAGCCGTTCCCTCTCGTTTGTGTTTGTGTGGTGGTCCTGCTTTTACCGTGTCCACAAATATCACGGATTACGTCTTTCAAGTCCGCTATTATTATGGTAAGTGCACTGCAACCTACTTGTTGGCAACGATTGACCGTTCTTCTACGCGTACTCTTCCAGATTATTTATAGAATTTTGTAGCTGCAAAATTCTATAAATAATCCGGAAGAGTACGCCGGGTAAATAATTTCCCCGAAAGTCTACCTGTATAGTCTAGAATCACCTCGGTTCTTGTTTGCCTTGCAATCTTCTCAGTTGTATAAAAGCTTAAAGTGCCTCTCACATTTCACAGATCGCTTGCATGTTTGTACTTGTCTACAGGCGAGGCAATAAACTTCGAGGAGAATTGAAAACAATCTTGTGTGTCTGTTTTCCAGCTCATTTGCAAGCACCCACGCGAGCGCATTTGTTCTACGTGTTTTCTCCATGTTATAGATACGTTTGAGAGTTTCGGGACGTCCTAAATAAGCTTAAGATAACCAAGCTCCCAGAATGATACCCATTTAGGGCGAGCGCATAATTTGCCAATTCGAATGGCGCATTCAGAGGTGTGATCACGTGCGAGGTCGAACGGGCACCCGTGTCAAACGGGCACCCGTATCAAGCGGGTACCGTTTCAAACGGGTACCCGTACCCCATAATCACGTTTGATTCAAACAGGTGGACATGTTTGCCACCCGTTTGAGTTTCAAATGTTTTTTTAGTAGGGTAGGTGGCCGTGATGTATCCGTTTAAGTATTTCTTTGCGCATTGCTGTAGGAATTACTCATTTGCTTCCTTTCAACAAGATTCCGTTGACCACGAAAAGCCCTGTCATGATGGTCTTTAACTCAACTAGGATTGGTTTTCCCGCTTCTACACAGTTGACAGCTTCCTGCAGGACCGGATCATGTGATGTGGCGGTCTGTAGGCTGCCCAAAGTCCGGCTGCCTACCAGTGTTGAAAGCACCGCATTTGCATGTATCTCAACGTCGGTGGAGCTTTTTTCGAGTTGTGACTCGCAAGAGATGCGAGAAATTGTGCCCGCGATCACCAGCTTCTTTCCCGGAACAAACTGCAAATCAAATTCAAACTTCAGCAAACGAAGAAATAGTTTTTGCAACCTTGGTGGCAATTCACCCAAGTTTTTCTTTGCAAGAGCGATTAAAGATTGATGGTCGGTTTCAACTAATGCTTTCCTTCCTAGCACAAACTCGTTGAATTTCTCGCACCCAAATACAATTCCTAATGCCTCCTCCTCAATCTGAGCATATCTACGCACTGTGTCCGTAAGCACTCTTGAACAATATCCCCCACCATTTTCCAATCTTGTTCGTCATGCGGGAACAATGCCGCACCCAGAGCAAAGGCAGAAGCGTCTGTGGAGATTTTTGTAGGCCTAGTGGGATCAAAAAGTGTTAACACCAGCGCTTCAGTCAACGTTTTTCGTATCTGCCGCCACTCACTTTCGTGCTTGGCAACCATTCAAAAACAGTGTCCTGCCTAATGAATTTACGTAGGGACTTGGTCTGCGTTGACAGATGAGGCAAGTATTCGCCAAAGTAATTCACTGTCCCTAACCACCTGTGAACTTTACTTGACGGGATAGGTAGGGCTGCCACACACTTTACAAGGTCTGGATTTGGCTCAGTGCCAGCGGCACTAATCTTATCCCCTAGATAGGTGATTTCTTTTACCCCAAAGACACAGTTTTCGAAGTTTAGGGATGTCCTTCAGCTTGTATGGCCTTGAGCACTCCGTGCAAGCGTTGGTCATGTTCTGTTTGTGTTGCAGCCCAAATCAAGACATCGTATATATACCCGGACTCCTGGAAGGCCATCTAGAAGGTAGCTCATGGTACGCTGAACTACTTCTGGAGCTGAAGCGAGTCCAAAAAGTAGTCGTTATAATCGGTATCGCCCAAAAGGCGTACTAAAGGTGCATATTCGAGATGTGCCGTCATCTAGCGGTATTTGATGAAAAACGCTGTTGGCGTCAAGCCTGGTGAAATATGCCGCGTGCGCCAAGTCCGCTTCAATTTCCTCTCTTCGAGGAAGTTAAAAGTGCTCTCTCTTGAGTGCTTCATTTATATGACGGGGATCCATGCATATTCTCTACTTATTGTTCTTCTTGCGTACTATCACTAAGGAACTCACCCAGTCTGAAGCTTCTTGCGCTTTCACGATGACACCGGATTCCTCCATTCAATCCAGCTCTGCCTCGAGAGGCGTTCTGAGTGCGTGCAGTCACCTACGAGATGGTTGTATCACCGGGGTGGAGTTTTCACGAAGAACCATCTTCTATGGTCTCTTTGCGCATCCTAGACCACAGAAGAGAGATGGAAACTCGCTTTCTTCTTTCCGGCGCAGTTGGGCTTCATGCCCAACGGTGTTGATCCTGCTGATGAGGTCGAAGTACTCGCTCGCCTTCAGGCTCATAATGGCCTGCCGTCCTTTCTTGACAACGAAAATTTCATCAGTCCTTGCTTGTTTCCAATGAGTACGGACAACCGGACTTTTCCCAGATGTTGGAGGAGTCCACCGCCATAGCTGTATAGAATTCCAACCGTTGGTGTAGGCTGTTGTTTGGCCCTAATTTTCAGAAACAATGTGCGAGGAAATAGGTTAGTCTGAGCACCGGTGTCTACCTTGAGCTCCACTTCTTTTTCTTCCATCACCGTTGTGATTGTCCGGTCATCGCTACCTATGGGCCGCTTGCTGCTGGCTTTTAGAATTTCGAGGGCATCAAATTCGCTGTCTTCTTCACTGGCTTCTTCGACTTCGTGGACACCAGTCGGCTTGTTCTTACAGCATGCTGCAAAATGTTTCTTTTTTTGCGTACTTTGCGCACTTCTTCCCGTAAGCTGGGCAGTGTCGAGGATGGTGAACATAGTTGCAAAAGCCACATTTCCTCTTACCCCCGAGTTTTTTTCCGACCTTACTTTCGTGCTTTTTTCTCTCAACGGGTTCCACCTTCAGCATTGCTTCCCTCTTCTCCCTGACAGGTGTTGCGGCACTCCATGCTTTACCGTGCATATCGGCTATCTCTTCAGCCTTGCAACATTCGACTGCCATTTCCGAGATTAAATCCTTTTTTCGCAGGAGCTTCGCTCGCAGCTTCCTACTTGACGTTCTGTAAACGATCTGGTCACGCAGCATTGACTCTGTTAGTTCGCCGAATCCGGAAGTCTTCGCCTTCAGCTGGATGTCGCGGTAGAACTGTTCGAATGGCTCTTCTTCCTCCTGTTGCCGCGTCCGGAATACGTAACGCTCAAAAGTTTCATTACATCTAGGGAGGTAGTACTCTTCAAATCTTCTACCAGACTGTCGTAATTTGTGACTTCCTCAGGTGGTAGTCCAAAAGTATTAAAGACATCAATAGCCTCCTGCCCCGCGATATTCAAAAAGATAGTGGCCTTTTGCTGCCGAGTCCGAAGTTTGATGGGTTCCATGGCCACCAGAAGTTCAAGCAGAAATTCTCTGCTTGAACTTTCTAGATTTCAGCGGCATGCTCTCCGAACCTCAGCGTTTCTGGCGGCGGAAAATCAGTCATGATGAGCAGTGATTATCATCCCACTTTTGACACCATGTATCGTTCCGTTAAGAACGACAAATAAAGCAGTCCGTACACCTAAAAAGGATTAGATCAAACGGCGTCGTCGTCGTCTATATTCGTGTTGCTCGTGCATCGTTCCTATTGATACAAAATGTACGCCTACTTCGCCGGTGTGCGGATAGCAAAATCTTGGTATACAAGAGACATCTTTATAAAGCTGCCCGCCAGCAGCGAATTTAAAACGGCTTACCATAATGGAGATGTCAAGGTGATATTGCGAAATTCCTAAGCCAAAATGTCGACCATACGGGCAACTTGGCGCTACATTCACACGATCCAGTCATTTTAGTTCTCACTCGACGCCATTATTGAGACGACTGCTCACAGCGTATGGTCGGCGTGAGTTCGAGTTCATGATGTCACAAAGAAGACAATCTTGATGGTGTGGAATGTGCGTGTCAGAATCGTTGGGGAAGCCTGCCGTCAGCACGTGCTCAATAGCAGCGAGCTCACCTATGGCCGCCAGTCGCAGAACCACGGTGTAAGATACACTTTTTAGGTGAGGACACGGCGGGGCTGAACGCGCGGCGCGAGGAATCGGATAGTGTTCGTTCGACAGGCATCCGAAAGGCTGCATTATTCCGCGGCCACCGTGCCCGTGGCTGACAATGTCGCCGGCGGCCAAACGGCGAAACTGTGCGAGAGCGAAAAAAAATTATCTTGTTGCCTTGACACCCCGGTACACCGTGGTCTTTCTGCACCGTCTTTGCCGTGCCCACGGGTCGACGAGTCACCTGCCAGCGCCGCTTGTAACCTTAGTTAGAGAGAGAGTGAAAAGCGAACTTTATCTGCACCGCGCGAGGAGCGCGCTGTCCTCACCTGACGAGTATTATCCTACACCGTGCTCAGAACTAAGCCCTGTTCAGTAAAGAGCTTCTGGTTCGCGTCATTCTCAGCATTCGCGCATATCGTGCGTTTTTACTTGGTTTGTAATGCGATCAATCCGGGCGCTTGAGGCTACGTGGATTGCATGCTTGGCTAAGCGTGTACAACCAGGGACGTAGCCAGAATGGGGGGGCCATGAGCCCCCCCCCCCCCCCCCCCCCCCGAAATCTTCCATTTTGCTGGAACCGCCCCCCTCCCCCTCATGCAGCATTTTGTCTTAAGCGGCCTCCCCCGCCCCGAGACAAAATCCTGGCTACGTGCCTGTGTATAACCATACATCGACGTCGAGTTGCAGTCTCGTTACACTCTGTTCATTCTTTAAGGCGTACGGAAAGGAAATATCTTGAGCGGAAGCTCTGCCCCTCCCTTGAAAGTCGAATAGCGAGAAGTGCAACTCGTATCACGCTCGTGACGTCAATAGTTCCTGCACTGCCAAGGGTACGGCCAATCTGAATACCCGCTCGCTGTTTTACGACCTCTTCAGTGAGGCATACCACCTATGTTTCCGAAGCGGTACTGGCACGTAGCAAGCTTTACGCGTCACAGGGCGGCCGGCAGCTTCGCCAGAGCGCGGCCGTCTGAGCTGTAACTGTGCTATAGTTGGGGACACCGTTCTCCTCAACGTTACTGGGTCGGAGACGTTGACAAGCTCCGAGAAAAAAAGTGACGCGCTGCCATTCGCTGCCGCGTAGCGGCGCTGGTGTCCAAGCCTCCGGACCCGTTCGGTCTGACTTGACTCGGTACCCGTGGATGGGCCGTGAAACATCGGATTTGTGTGGGCTCACAAAGTGTATTACCAATTAATGTTGCCAGTGTGATAATAGCCGGATTGAGACAACATTTCTTGGGACTTTAGAGGTCAACTTACGCCCGCCGGGCTTTCTTAGTTTTTGCACTTCTCCAACATTACGCACCAAGGCAAGCAGCTCGGAGAAATGGCTGCGTCTATCGTTCGTGGTTTTCGGCAGATGGACCGTTGTGTTTTGGTTGTCTGCGGACTAAAATACCGAGAACCTCCCTCTTCTGGTGTTGTGTGTTTGTGTCAGAAGTACAAGCGTAAACTGCGCTGCATACATTCGGAATCCGCATTAGGAAAGAACGATAATTGGAAAACGTCATCGTCATTTGAAAGGATCGGGCTGTATTTGAATTTATATTCGGCTACGTCGAGGCCTGCTACTGGTGAAAACAACTGAGTTATTCCTCTCGTGTGCTCTTTACGTGTGTGACAACCTTGCTCCTTTGAGCGTGCGTGCCATTTTGGAGACGTGCGAGTAAGAATTTTAAAACATCACTTCCGATCAGCTGATCAGCGCGGAATCGTCTGTGCATATTTAGAGATTTAAGTGTGAATGTGCGGTGGATATTAGGACCGTTACTTTACAGTACCTGCTACAACTTAGAGCCGACAGTGCATGAATTGCGAAACACCCTCGTTTACTATGTGAAACGAGCTCATTTGTGTAAGCGTATGCATGCTCCATGTGCCTGACAGCAACATGCCTGTTGGCGTGCTTATAAGCGCGTATAAATTTAAATTCGCTTTATGTTAACTACTATTTTCTTAACGTTGCAGTCGTCCAAAAATAATAATGCTGTTTTATTGATCTCGTTACGTTTCTGCGATCTATTTCAAGCCAAAATAAATACATTTTAGCTACCCTGAGATTGCGACATAGGAAGCCTGGGGTGCAAAGACCACTCTTAATAACTGCAATGCCTTTTTGTTGTAACGAAAATGCTCTTCTACGCGAGGTACATCAACCGAGAGATGACGGAAAAGGTGTTAGTAGCAAACAAGAAAACATCGGGTCCTGTGATCGCCAAGTACAGGTACTTTCAGTCGTGGAATTTTGCATTCTCCTTGCAATGTTTTTCGTGCAAATAGAAATAAATGTTGCACAGTATTTATCTGCAATTTTAGCCTTGCCTAAGATTTGTTGTGGCAACAAATAAAAGGCAGAAAACGCATTTCGTTCGTTTTCTTGTGACAAGTGGGAGCGTTTATCCAAAACTGAATACGGCGCTGACAGCGCACGCGAACCCCTGCTTGTGGATGCTGGTCATAGATGAATGTGAGGGACATTAAATATGACACAAATCACGTTATACTTTGATAATACACGAACATAGAATCGCACTCGGAAGCCAGACCCAAAGATAGGCACCCATGTTGCTATCCGATGAATTATAGAGTAAACATCAAAGAAAGCATTAGCGTGCATAATTAAAATCGTGACTGCAGCAGAATCTACTTGCAGAGTTCATTTTTTTTTTTTAAATGAGTAAGAGCCGCCGACGTGCCGCCGACCGCCTGATTTCGCAATGAAAAGCCAGCGTTCCGAGCTTGGCCGGCCTTGTGGACCGGATGGGCTGCTACGGCAGCGCCACCACGCCCGCGCGAACGGAGGGGGCGGGATCTCCAAAGCCCGGCTAATGCGGAGCTTGTCAACTGATCTGATTTAGTAACCTTGGTTCTCCTGCCATGCATACAATTAAAGGTACGGGAGCACGCTCAACTTCATTTTACACTCCAACGCGGTACAATAATTATTCATCCTTTACTTAAATTGCTGAAAAGCTTGAAATTGAAAGCTTAACAAAAACTATATTTTTACACAATTCAAAGCCACGGAAAACAATATTAAAGCGTAATTCTAAAACTTGAATTCCGCAACGCTGTTAAGATTAGTATTATCTTTAGAACACAACTCTGCCGCCAATTGCTTCAGTAGTTCCTGAGAATAAGAACCAAAAATATGCCATAGAAAATGCGTGGGTCTTCCCCTGTGACAGTCTTTTAAGACCCATTGATACGAAAGCTACATTTCTCTTCCCCCATTGGCGTGTACAGTTTTTTTTTTCTTTTTTTGCTTTCTTTGTTGTCTGCTTTTATGATCGTCCTACAATAGTAGGCGGAATTTATACACATGGTCTAATTAAAAGTCAGAGCGCAGCCGGAAGTGAAAAAGACAAGCAAACACATACACACATGCTGGAAGGACCATGGTAAAATTGTAGCATATTAGGGGATCGGTGGCCGAGTGTCCTAGCGTACACTAGCTCAGAGAACGTGGAGCAAAAGCTCGCGCTGGAGAACCCAGGGATTCTGGGTTCTTTCCCCACCCCTGTCCGTTTCGATCTGGATGAGCATCGTGCAGGCGTGCGGTCATGTATCACTACTGCGCCATGCGCGTCAAAAAAACCCAGGCTGGCGGTTGTACTGCACAGGCTAAATTTCCCACCTACAGCTGGGAGAGAAGTCGACCGTTGAGGGAGACTAAGTTGTAGGCTGTATAAACAAACACACAAACAATTGTTTTGCTATATATTATTGAGTTACGTTCGAAGAGCACCCTGAAAGAATGATGCAGAGAGCCGTAACGTTGCGCTCCTGGAGTTTCTTAATTTGGGCCATCGGCTCGTAGTTTCTGATGTACCCTGAAGGCAATTGTATTGCCCCTTCCAGTAATGCGTCCAGATACGTAACACGAAGAGAGTCACTAGAAAAGAATGCATACATATTGCCCCGCGCGTGCGCGAGCAAGCATGCCCGTGGCACAATGTGTATCGCGTTGGTTTCACGCGGAAAAGGCTGAGGTTCGATGCCTCGGAACGGGCACACCCTTTGGCGTTTCTGTAAATGTCACGTTCCGGTAAATTCCAGAACCCTGTCGCTTGTTCGGGGACCGGCTGTTCTACCCGCGGAACCTTCTACGCCGATTGTTCCAGAAGACCGCGCGTGGCCATAAGGGCCTCCGCGGGGCGACCCAGAGTCAGTTTCGCCACAGCGCTCGGTCCTGCTGGTACGCTGACATCGACGCCTACGATGTTAGCCTTGTTCAGTGTTTTTTTGGGCGCAAGGTCACCTCATTAACCGTTAGTTTCCGGCAGTCATTAGGTACAATTTATTATACATTTGTGCAATAGAGCCAGAAAATATCGAAACAATAAGCTTGACCGATTACACAATTGGGTTAAATATGATAAAAAAAAAATCCGGAAAACACGGAATCTAGGGAGAATCTTAAGTAAAGATTATTTTTTTTTCTGGAGCAAATATTTCGATGAGTTATGAGGGCGCGAAGGTGTGCCTCACACAACTCACGTACTGTGGCCTGGTTTTGCCCAGAAACAGGGCTTTGAGGAAGTGCGTTCCGTTCATAGTATAGCATACATCTTAAAAAACGCGGGACTCGGGTGCAATCGCGGGGGCAACTCCGGAGCAGTGAATAAGAAAGACTCTGAACAAATCAAAGAGCAACAAGAATAATGGGGCACGCCTCGCGTTTTTCAAGTTGTAGGTTACTTCAATGCCCGATTTCCACTAGAGAGAGAAACAAAATGTGAAAGACGTTTACAATTCTCCGTAATGCCTAATTAGAGCACATCGTTTGAAAAGGAGGAGGAGAGGGTACGCCCCCCCCCCCCCCCCCAGTACCCTCCCGTCCTTCTCTCCTGCTCCACCCCCATTTAGCGGAAAGTTTTTGCTAAATTTTCCGCTAAATTTAGCGAAAATTTCGCCGCTAATGTTAGCAGGAAAATTTTTACGTTAAATTCAACGGGAAATTTCTCCCTAAATTTAGCAGAAGAATGTCCCCGCTAAGTATAGAGAAAAAATGTCCGGCTTAATTTGGCAGGAAATCTTTCCCCTTAACTTTAGCGAGGAAACGTCCGATTGCGCAACGCGCTGTTACGCCGACGCCGACGCCGCTCAACCCGGAAAGGGGCACCTAAGAGCTGCACTCTAAAACAGCCGACACGGACAAGACTAGAACACAAGCAGCATGCTCGCGATGCTGCATGTGTTGGCAGGCGTTTAGTCGCTCGGTGCTTGTGAAGTAAGCAGGAGTGACTGCAAGCCTGCCGGAGATACCCTCGCCTGTATGATGCTCGTGTTTCATCATAGCCTCCTTTATTCTACAAAGCCCGTCAAATTGCTGAGGTATCCGGTTTGAGGCCTGTCGCTTTCGGTTGTTTCTACTTGTCGCTCTAGTGGGACTCGGGCATAATAACGGTGCGAGAAAGCAGTTTACACCCCCTTCTATTATATTCCATTTCATAGGAAGTCCGAACGAAGCCAAAGCTGAAGTCCGATGGAGCTAATCAGGAAGCGTCACAACAGCATCTTCACGGCGCTTGTTTACTTCGTAGGGTTTCCCAACCACCGGCTAAACCCAACACACACTCGCCAAAAAGAAGAAAACAAACAGCGCGTTCACGGTGTCCGGTTAATGCAGCGGAAGGCAGCAAACGGACAAAGAAAACGGGCGCCATGACGCTCTACTTTTGGCGCTGCTTATTCGGACATCCTAGAGTTGACTGCAGTCGGTCCTAATGTGGCTGAGTGTGACGTTCTGAAATATATGCTGACGTGTAGAAATCTAAAATGGGAGGCAAATAAATGTGTAAGAATGAGAAACACGGAACTTACCTTTATCCTGACCGTGTTCCGATCGTAAAAGAGCACTTGAACCTGAACGAGCGGCACGTCGACGTCGATGCCGGACGGCGTCCGTCGCTTGAGTTGGACGGTGATCCGGTCGATGGAGCTCTGGGCACCCTGGACGGAGTAGCCCAGGTAGTGTTTGGGGAAGAAGCATCGCGGAACCCCGACACTGTTCTTAACCGTCTCGTCCACCGTGTTGTCCAAGACCCCCCAGCAGCAGCGGCGAAGGAGACAGGAGGTTTCGCTGGCGTTCTCTTCGGGGTGACAGTCAAAGCGCTCGGCAACTGTCTCCAAATGGCACTCGAGAGCGTCCTCCGCTACGACGAAAGGGGGGGGGGGAGCTTTGAATATATGTTTGTTGTGGACGCTATTTTGAGCCCTCTCCGTGAGCGTAGCAGGATGTACATACTGCGCGTGGGGCATTGTTAGCGCCAACATCACCCTAACGCCTTTTCTGATTTTACTTCGAAAGGCCGGCGACCCCAACCGAGCACTTCCACCTCAATGGTAGCTTTGAAAGCAATCCTTCAAAATGACCGAAAAGCAAAAAAATAACCAGAGATGGCTCGTTCGCGGTAACAATGTCACAGAGTGAGGGCGGACGCAATATTGGCACTTTCAAGATTTTTTTCAAACACAGTATTGATTAAAAACATAGTTTACCTTAGGTTGGTGCCTACACTGAGCACTTTGAAGCTAAATAGTACTTTATATGAGCCGTTATATTTAAAACAACAACAACATGAAATGCTGGAAATCGCTTAATCGTGCTAACAATGTGACGGTAAAAAAAATAGTGAAATAACCGCACTAAAAAGTTGCGGAATGTGATTTTTGAAATCATTGAAGAAGAAAATACTAAGGTTCTGATTTTCTATTGGCTACTGTATTGGGCTATAGGAGGTGCTATTTCCTGCTTGTATTTAAAGCCCATTTATGTATCAAAAGTAGCGCGATTTGCGTCAATGCTCGAGGCACGTTCTACCTGCAGCCCTCGGGAAGATCTTGGCGGCACTGCCCAACTAGAGTACACTCTAGCCCAGCACTGAGTTAGATTTCAGACGCCATGTTGTTCACAGAGGTGGCGCGAGGCACGTGTCTCGAGCATTTCCAGAACAATGAATGGCGCCCCTTTTCCCAGGATAAAGAGGCTTTGCTTGTATTGCTTTGTATCTAGCAGAGTTGTGTCTTGACCAACAGAAGGCATGTAGAATGGATTCCTTACTCTATTTTTCTTGATTGAGCGCAGATCAAAGATTGGCAAGACCCGTGCCCAGTATAGTTTTGCCGCGCCTAGTCGAGATAGAGAACTAAAGAATGCATGGCTGCATGGGTGCTGAGTCCGCGTTCCGTTTCATCGGTTCCACTGAGTGAAGACGAGCATCAGCCAAACGCTGACGGAACGTTCAACTACGTGCAAATGTTGTCTCCCTCGGCTCGTTAGTTCTAGGGTGCATTCATGTGCCCTTTGGTGGTGGCATCTGGCATTTTCTTACACATGTTTATTTTTCTTTTTGTTCAGAAGCACCCGAAAGAACGTGTCCCTGCACGCGTTTGCGGCGCTGACTGTGCTATGTCGACATTTTTTTTTCGTCGATTTCTTTGTATTTACCCGTGACCGCGTGCTGTCGGTATCGGGTACTACAAAGGGTGGCATCACCCTAAAAAGAAGGACGTTGAGGCACCCTAGTCAACTCGTTTCGTGCGCTGATTGGGTAATGCGCGGGAAAGCCTGTTTTACGTGGAGCTTTCTTTCTTGTTGAAGTGATATTTGAAGTAGGACATCATACCTCATCTTTAAAACGTGCCATGCGCAGTCTTACTAACAAACACTTTTGGCGCTGAGATGTCGAAGCGCTGGGGTGGTCATGCACTGTTCTCTAGCCCAGTAGAAACATCTTGATAATGGTAATGAACGTCTCAGCGATACAGTACGATACGATACAAACGTTATTTTTCACCAGAAATACAAGTGGTGAATTGGAGGTCATAGAAAAAGCTGCAGAAATGCAGCTCGACGAGGCTCCTGGCCCACCATTCGGCAGCTACGACGGAGTACATATAATGCAGTGGTCAAAAAAGAGAAAATCAAATGAACAAATTGAATATTTGGCTGTTTGACAATTGCACAATATCTATGCCTTAACCAAATAGTCGTTCAAAATAGACGGTAAAGCATAACGAACTTTTTTTTTTTTTTTTTGTCAAGCATAGTTGGTCCTGCATTTCGGAATTAGCCAGGGCTGGTTATTTCTCGATGAATAATAATCGATTTTTTTCTGTTAAATCACACAGTTGAAGAATCATGTATGAGCGTCCCATGGCCCGCATATTTATATGCCATCGTTAAACGATAGTTATAGATTTGGTGTATATTGATAATATTTTATGATTTGAACAGTGAATGCGTATGATGTATGTAGGGAACGTTACCTATTGTTTGGAGCACTTTTTTTTTTCGAAGAGTATTATTAGTAAGTTTGAGAAAGACGTATCACCCCAGATAAGGGTGCATTAACATAACCATAAATTGAAATAAAACAGGGAATTGCACAAAACCTTTTTTTACGCTGGTTGGAAGGACGTGCCTATGCTTATTTATAATTCCTGAGGCTTTGCCTAATTTAGAGCTGAGATATTTCACGTGATTAGACCAGAGTATGCCATCGGAAAAAAAAAAATTACTCCAAGAGTTTTTACGCTATTTACATACTCAATGTTTGAAGACCCAAAATTAAAACAATTATTAACTCGGTTACTTGAACCGCAATATCAAAACATTATTGCTTTTGTTTTTGAAGCATTTATACTCAGGCAGTTGGACTCAGATCATACTTTTGACTTCGAAAGAAATATGTTACCTTTATTTATCAGGCCCTCTTCAGATATATCAGAAAGAAATATACTCGTGTCATCCCCATAGATTATATAATTACAACTTGAATCAATGTTCACAATATTATTGTCAAATTTAAAACAGGAAAGCGATATTATACATATACAACCTCCCGCGTGTGTCGAAAACACTAAAGTGAAAGCGACTCCATGTGTTTGTTTGGTTCGAGTGTATTCTGTGAGTGCTGGTCTCTTATTACTTCCAAGTTTATTAAATTTTGAATTTTGTTAACTAGCAAACAAACATTTCCTCAAAATAACTGGCAAGAACAAGCTGCGGCTGGCTTGCGAAGTCATTTTAAATAAATCACCGCTATTTCCCCTGGAGGACACGAAAGGTGCGTGGACCTTTCGCGATCGAGGTATGTTAAATCTAGTAAGTCGCAGACACCGCAGCGTCCCAAAGTGTGAGGCATACAACGTTAATGACTTCTACCGCGTGTCTGTTTAATTTTCCGCACAGAAAAAATAGGGCATAATACGTGATGCGCTTCTCAGCGTGTGATTTTAGATTTGTAAATAATTCGCAGCAAAACAAATAAATTCCACGGGCCACGCAAAAAATTTAAGAAGTTGTGAAAATTTCAGCTTTTTTTTTTTTTTGGGGAGCAGAAGTTGCGATGTGACAATCTTCTTTGACACGTATTCGATGGGGAGGGAGCTAAGCATCAGTTGGCGACCAGCAATTGCTCGTCATGAACTGTGGCGTCACACTTGGATAGAAGCATCGGTATCGGCAAGTTTAATGTAGCTAAAACAAGTATGCGGCGCTTTGCAACACAACTGTGCGCGATTCGCATCTAAGAAGACTGCACGTCATCTACTCTGGTGAATACAAAACTTTTCTCAAAAACAGTTGTCCTGTAAAAAAAAAGGTTTTTAATTCACCTGAGTAAATGATTTGAAAGAAAAAGAAATGAAAGACGTTTACAACTCTCTGTAACGCCGAATGAAAGCCCAGCTCTTGAGGAGGAGGAGGGAAAGGTATGGAGAGGAGGCTATGCCCCTCCTCCTTTCCTCCCATTGAGGTGGAAATGCTCCGCTAAATTTAGCGGGTAAATTGACATATAAAGCACCGCACGGTTACGCCGACGCCGACGGCGCTCAAGCCGGTAACGGGTGCCAAAGAGCTGGGCTCTAAAAACAATTATCAGAGCGGTTGTGAATCGCCCTAATGCAGGCAGTGCAAGCTCAAATGGGAAGCTCAAAGCTTGTTTGTGAATATTTTAAAGCGTTTTAATATAAAAAAAGAAAAACGTTTACAACTCCCTGTAACGCCGAACTAGAGCGCGGCTCTTGAGGAGAAGAGGAGGGTACTGAGGGGAGGGTATGCGCTTCCTTCTCATCCGTACCTCCTCCTCCTCCTGGTCTCCTCCCTCCTCCTACTCATGTCCTTCTCCTCCCTCCTCTCCTCCTCCTGATCACTCGTCTTCCCTAATCCCCTCCCTCCTCCTCTTCCTTTCCCCTCCCCTTCCCCTGCTTCTCCACCCCTCCTCCTCCTCCGCCTCCCGCGCGCTGCATCATGGGACTTTTCCTATTATTCAAAGCGTGGCTTGACGTCACGTGACCCTCGTGACGTCATGGAACCCTCGCGACGTGACGTGACCCTATTGACGTCGCGTGACCGTTCTGACATCACGTGACCCTCGTGATGACACTCATGACGTCACGAGTCCCGTGCGTTTCATTATGGGACATCCCATAATGCACCGCGCGGTTACGCCGACGGCGACGGCGATGCAGACGCCGACGCCGCTCAAGCCGGAAACGGGCGCGTATAAGAGCTGCGCTCCAGAAAACAACTTTGAGGGGCTTTTTTTTTTTACTAACAATATCACCCAGAAAAACATCAGGCACACTTTTTTAATACTTATACCGTTTTTAATGTGCATGGATGGGAACTAACACAGCCACTGAGTGATATTACATATCGCGTTGTCTGCTCGAATCTTACCCGCGCGCCGTCACAGGAGAGCGCCCATGAGGCGGCACCGCAAACAGAGCCGTTTATACTGAGTGTTTGGCCAATGGGCGGAGCTTGTTGCCCGCTAGAACCAGCGGATTTTGCGATAACATAAAATGGCATTACTTCTTTGTCTTGCTTATTCCTGAGAAATCGCATAGAGTTCCTATGAGTCAAAGCCACAAAACTGCGGACGGAAGTAGTCATCCCCTTTGGTGGTCAGACGTCAGATGCCGGTTGCCAGGCTCTAAAAATCCCCTTGACGGGACCATGAAATGGTCTTTTTACTTTTGCAAAATAACGTTTACATAAATCCTCCAATGTTCACTGAACACCGAAGAGGCGTCCGTTTTCGTGTCGGTTTATTAACTTCGACACGAAGAATTATATATCTAGTTTTTTTTCCTCTTCAACTCACCGCAAAACAAGCCGTGGCGTAATTTTGATGGTCGTGACAGACTATGGCAGCGGGCAGTAAGAGAATGGGAACGTTAGCGGCGAGCTGGCGATCTGCCGTCAGGCTTTACCTCAGGGTTTTACGGCGCTGATGTCGCCTATGCCACTGACATATTTTCTGAATCGGCGCGTCTCATCACCGCTCTAGCCATGGGCACATCGCAGCTGGGCGAAATTCAATTAGATTTGATGCGCTACAGCGACAGCATAGGAGTGGCACCATACGCCGGTACGCCTGTTGGAAAGTGCGGCGACTCTTCCGACGAAGACTCCAGTAACTCGTCGGAATAGGACAACAAGGAGTGGAGACTCCAATGTGCGGAATGTGGCGATCATACACGGATGACCTTTGACTTGGGGTTCCTAAAACCGATGAGCCTGCACCAAGTACTTCCTCGAGTGGCAAGCGGGGAAACTGCAGCCGTTACTTTTTAAGCTCCGGAATACACAAACCTTAATTCGGGCACTTGCAATGAGCACGTCAGCTACGACTTCGTCCATTGCGACCAAAGCAATCGGAACAACCACTCTGCTCCGCGCGTACACACTGCTGCAACCATTGCAAGAAGCGCAGCAGGCCGTCAGCACCACAGCCGCCTCTTCACCGCCGTCAGCCGTTTCCGCGGTATCTCTAACAAGAAGGGGACGCGCTGTCACTCACAGTCGTTGCAAAAAATGCGCCAACTTTTCTATGGTCTGAAGCATTATTAACTTTTATTTTGTTACGATAGGCTCGCTTGGCAGAGTGGATGAAAAAAAAAAGAAAAGAAGAAAGCTGCAGTACGCCGTCTTGGACGATCCCGACTTTAAAACACGACCTGATAGTACAAATCTCGCCACACGTCTTTTCTACAATTGCAAAGCAAAAAATCTTAGCAGAGATATAGCAACGCAGAAATATGTACTTCACACCGGATAAATGTCTCACAATAGGAAGCACTCACTCAATCGTAGACACAAAAACATACACACAGCGCTGACTCACAACACTTTGTATTTTGTCTTCGTTTTCTTCTACTTTGTATTAAAACAAAATCTGGAAATTGTTTTGTCATTGTTTTCTTTGCTTATTAAAACGAATTTGTAAGATAGACCACGATTATCATCTTAAGGTTAGATAAGCCAATTTTTTTCCAATAAGGTGAGAGATGGGCTGATCACACATCCATCGTCAAGCCTGGCAATATGCTTCAATTATATCTCTTGTTAGCGGGTTGTTGCTTCGGTCAAGCACGGTGCCTTTACGTAGTTGTGCCGCACACCCGCGATCCCGGCAGTAAAGACCTGAATGTCCTCAGTTGGCTCTAGTGATGTTATGCACTGCGAAGTAAAAATTATGAAAAATCAATTAGCCCAAGCTGCGGTGTTAACAAGCAGAAATATGATTTCGTGATCACGCAGTCGTTGCGATTGTTCAAGGAATGCTAAGAGGGGGATCGTTGACCAAGTGCGATATATTGCCTACCAGCTCGGAACACGTTGAGCGAAAGCTGGCGCTACAGAACCCAGGGATTCTGGGTTTAATCCCCATCCCTGCCCGTTTCGATCTGAATGAGCATCGTGCCATCGTACCGGCGTGCGGTCGTGTATCACTACTGCGTGGTCCACGTTAAAGACGCCCGTGGCTAGTGGTTATACTGCACTGGCTAAATTTTTTATCTACAGCAGGAAGACTCGCCGCCAGTTGAAACAAACCAAAGCTGTATTAACATACACACAACCCAATTTTTTTTTTGGAATGCTAACATTAATTTCTTTTTTTTTCGGGTGATGAAAACGAAATTCGCATCCTTCATACACGCCTTTATATACAGTACGTGCCAGTAATATCTTGAGCTTGAACACACTCACGCAATGCTCAAAATAAGAAATCCGGGCGGTATTCGAGGAGATAAATGCCAAAAAGCACCACTGTAGCCGAAGGAAACAAAGACGACGGCACGAGCATTTCTGCTGTCTTGAGGGTGCCGCCACAACATCGCCGCACGCGTAGATGAATCTATAGCAGCTACCCTGCCATATACAGTGGCTCTAGATGGATTTTTCCTTCTAGGAGGGGCTGGGTAGAGCTAGAGCCACTCGATATGGCAGCGCAGCTGCCAGAGTAGCGCCACGCTTTTCCCTGTGCCGCCTCTCATCGTGATTGGTCACACGCAATACCATAGCAACGAGCTGAGCTGGCTCGGTTTCCTTAGCAACCCAGTGACTACTCGTCACGTGACCTCGCAAGAGCCGTGATATCACCGGTAAGATAGCAGCGCCCAGAGCTGATGGATACGAGTTTGTTCGGTGCGCGGTAGTCGTAATGTGCCGCTGCTTGCAGACGATATCGGACTTCGTGTTCTCTGACGCAGGTATAACGTGAAGATGTGAAAGAATGTGACTTTATACATTTTCTGTGCAAGATCGCTCTGGATATTCGCACCTGTGCGACAGCATCAGTCATATCACCGTAGCGGTGCTCGTATTCCTGGATGTGTTCGAGGATCAATAAGACCTTTTGCATGGAATTTTCGCATACTCCTAGCCTTGTTTGAACGTTAGAATGTCTGAGAATCAATGCGAACTGTATGCGTCGCATGTTGGACCTTGGGGAAGTTCCTCCAGCCCCAGGTAACCGCGTAATCACAAACTTTTAGCGAGGAAGCTCCTGCGATCTTTACGTCTTGTACTAATCAGCGATCTTACAATATAGCTTTTAGGAGAACATTTTCGCATTTTCTAGCTTCCTTCGAATGTTGGAATTGCTGAGAATCGAAACGAAAGGTATACGTCGTGTGTACACGAAGTATACCACGGGAAGTTGTTTCAGTCTTGGGTCACCGAATAATCACAGTAACTTTAAAAGCGCGTTTCCACCGGCGATGCGATCTAGTCGCGCGATAACTTTCAAGGTAAACGCGACCATCGCGGGCAAAAAGTGACGCGATATGAGCAGTCGTTACTCGACCCGACTTTTTTGCGATGCGATCTAGTCGCGGAGCGACTGAGCCAATCAACGGCGCTCGAAGCGAGAGTTTTTGAGAAACGACTCACCAACGAAGGCATTGGACTCGCTCATCGCGTACGCCGCTGTGACCATCTAGCTTTTTTTGCGATGCGATCTAGTCGCATCGCGTGACTGCTTACATCGCCGGTGGGAATGCGCCTTAAGCGAGGAAGGGCCTGCGACATTTAACCTTTTGTACTAATCGACGATTTTACGAATTGATAGTTTGAAGACTTTGATAAATGTCCTTTCGTTGCAATTGCTTACATTTGATCGCAGTGTTTTTTTGTTTCTTTTTTTAAGTGACAAGCAGGCGTTTGCTCAAATGACGTATATGAAATGACCTGCTCTATAAGAATGTATCAACACACACTATTAAATTTATATGCTCAGAGGCGTATTCGTCTTTGTAATTAACAAGTTACAGACAATTATTTTTCGCGAGTGTAATATTTATTTTCTATAGCTGGGCCCGTTTTGTACTGATTAATGTCCGTGTGCCATGATGCGATCATCATGTGTGTAAGGTTCTAAATATCCTCTTTTCAATGCCTACAACAGCCAAAATGACGTCAGCCTACCCCACCTCACGCATTTGACACGAAAACTGCGTCATGCGCTCGTCAGTAATCAATTCGTCGATGAATATTTGAATTCGCGTTCGTGGCCAATGAGTGCACATGAGTGCACTTGTGAATGACAAGTTCTATGGTGTGCTTAAAAAGCACGGTGCAAGCTTGGAGTCATCCCACCGGTGCCCTAGCATGTCACGACCGCGTAATTCTACTGTTCTCTTTTGAGTTGAGGATTAAAGCTAAGGGAGAAGAAGTTAAACAATCATTTCATGGCCCCTTTAACACAGGTATACGTCAAAATGGTGGATACTTGGGCTAGTTGGTGGTTGCTATACATAATTAAACAGCACACAAGGAGAGGGACAGAAAAGGAAGACAGAACAGGCAAGCGCTGACTCGCAACTCACGATTTACTATGAAAAGGAGAAGGAAGAAAACTACACACATCAACATATATCGGAGGAAAGAAGAGGACGTTGGAACTGATTGGACGTTCACCTCTTTGCTCTCTGACTTGATCGTCCTGAACCCCGTCCACACACTACTGACTGGCATCTAAGACATCAGACGTGACCGCGAACCGTCCGCAGCTCATCGCGGCACGGGTTACTTCAGGTAACCGACACGGAATAGCCCCTCAACCCGGGATGTCTCTGCCGGCATCAGCGTTGGATCCATCGTGCTCCCAGCAGACTTCCGCTGACAAGGACCACGCTTACCATGTCGTTCAAGACAATCATTCGGGCCCTTCTGGACTGAGAAAACGACACAACGACGCCGACAGTGATTCTGCTGATCATTCATTGACACCTGCCAAAGTACCGGCAGCAGCAGTAAACGAGGAGATGGACCAAGATCTAACAGAGGGTGACCTAGAAGGCTTCGTTCTTGTGGAACACCGCCGACAAAGGACAACGGGAGTCCCAGTACTTCTGACGCCTACTAACGAAGCCCATCGTCTCCAGCAACAAAACCCATTGAAGCTGAGTGCCGAGGTCAACACGGCAGCTGGTTGCCCCATTCTGCGCCATCACTTTACAGCTAGGGGTGGCCTCCTAGTGGAAGTCGCAGAAGTAAATTCGGTAAACAAGCTCTTGCGAGTCCGCAACCTTGGAGACATGCCAGTACAAGCCACCATACCGAATACGTACCTACAGAACTTCGGACTAATCAAGGGGGTACCCGCGTGGTACACAGATGCTGAACTGGCTAACTTCCTCCAACCGACAGGTGTCGTCGCAGCTCGCCGCCTCTATCGCCGCCGTGGAAAGCCTGGTGACGCCGCAACAGCATCTGATCGTGTCGTGCTCACGTTTCGACCGAACACAGAACGCCCGTTGAAAGTAAACCTCGGGTTTACTCAGCACGAGGTCACTGAGTACATTGAGGCACCACCCAGATGCTTCAATTGCCAGGCACTTGGCCACATAGCCAAATACTGCAAAAGAAGCACAAAGTGCAAGAAATGTGGAGAACCCCATCTAACCAAAGACTGCAAGGGCGACTCACCTGTAAAATGTGCTAACTGCGACGGAGAACACCCAGCAGACTATGTAAACTGCAAGGTACGTCTAGCTGCTCTTAACAAGGCGAAGACATTCATACGAGGACCGCGTCAGAACCCTCCGAGTAAAGAAGCTCCTCCCCCTCTGGAATCTTATCCACCTCTGCCTCCTCAAGATTCACCAGACTTGGCATCCTCTCAACAACAGCTACAGAAGAACAACAAGAAAAACAAGACAAAGCGGGCTCCTTCGAATGAGCAAGCGGCGACAAAGAACGTGCCGGGTAGTGAGCCACCGCCTCCTCGACAGACGACAAGCACTCCTGTGCAGCCTCCACCGGCTGGCAAGCGCACATACATCGACGCAGCCACTCGTGCTACTCCAGTTCATAAGCCGTCGTTTACTGCTTTCGGCTCGATGACAGTCAGCGACATAATAAGTATTGTATTTTCTATCATTGGAAACTCGATTTCCCAACTGCCATCCGGCACCTTTAAGAACATAATTGAAGGGCTTTTGGTCCTTGAACCTGCGATCACAGCATTGTTGAGTAGCTCGTGCCAATCTACTGGCTAATGCCCTCTCCTTTGAAGATAATGTGAAACGTGCGACAGTATTCCAGTGGAATGCAAGAGGGTTAAGTTCACGTCTTTCTGACTTCAGACAGTTCATTTTCAAATATAAGTTCCCGATTTTGGCGGTTAGTGAGTCACGTGTACCAATAGATTTTCGTCTCTCTGGATACCAGGTTTTTCAATCGAATCGAGAGCCTGGTGCTAGTCGCGTATTTGTCGCAGTTCGAAAAGGCTTAACATACATTACACATAACATTTCATCACACCCAAGCAATGAATATGTCAGCGTAACCGTTAGTAAGGGGAGGCTTTCATTCACTGTGATCGCTGCATATATTGCTCCATCATGTCTCTTCGATGTCGACAGATTGAATACCATCATAAGGCAGTGTCCTCACCCTATATTAGTGACCGGAGACTTTAATGCGCATAATCCAGCTTGGGGTAGCGCAAGAACAACACACCGTGGAAGGGAACTTCTAGATTTAGTGGACGAACACGATCTCTGCGTCCTAAATGACGGGACACCTACCTATGTTCGTGGCACCCGATGCAGCAGCTGTCTCGACGTCTCATTTTTGTCATCTGAACTAGTATCTCGAGCGTCTTGGTTCACAGATGTCGAGACCCATGGTAGTGACCATACACCAACGTATATCACATTACATGGCCTACAACCCAAAGCTCACCGAAACCTGATTTCGTACATTGATTGGACGTCCTTTAAGGATAACGTTGAATTAAAGCTGCGAAACACAAGTACATACAATTCATTTCCACCATTCAGCAGTCATTTCCACCATTCAGAGTTCATTTCCACCATTCAGCAGTCAGTAACTGGGTACAAGCGATCCGTCCACCTCCCTTCCTCGCGCACCGAGGTGGATGGGGAATATGAGCGTCTACGTGCCATCCGGCGGCGTGCAGAACGACGAGCACGGCGCACTAAACTACCTGACGATGTTCGGATTGATAGGCGAACTCAAAAACATATCCGCTGTTACTTAGACAAGCTCGCTAGAAAGAAGTGGAGAGGGCTATGTGCTTCTTTTGATCCACGTGCTCCCATGACACAAATATGGCATATTGCGCGGGGCTTGCGGTCCACACCGCAGCAAAGATCGCCATTCAATGCCCTCTCAATATTCTTGCGAAGGTCACTCTTGGATATTGCAGAGGATTATTGCGCTTCATTATGGATCTGCCAGCTGTGGCCAGCGTCAGTCCACCAATCGTGGACACTGAAAATTCCCCTGACCAATTCTCCACCGAGATTGATGTTATATTTACTTCCCAAGAACTTGATCAAGCTCTGGCGTCACTTAATTACTCTTCTTCACCTGGATCAGATGGAATTACCAATGGCACGCTGGCACACCTTGGACATGAAGGCAGCCAGCGTCTCTTAGACATATTCAATGATTCGTGGGTCACTGGTACCGTTCCGCAAGAGTGGAAAATAGCTAGAATTGTGCCTGTACTCAAAATTGGCAAATCTCCATTGGATATGAAATCTTATAGGCCCATTGCACTGACAAGTTGCATCGGAAAATGCATGGAACGCGTGATTCTCTCACGTCTAGAATGGTTTTTAGAGTCAAAGTCAATGTATCCCGAAACAATGACCGGCTTCAGACAGGGTCGAAGTTCCATCGATAACGTTATAGATCTAGTTACCCACGTTGAAGATCAAAAACTTCGTGGAAAAATAACAACAGCCGTGTTTCTGGATGTACGAGGTGCTTTCGACAATGTAAGTCATACCTCTGTTTTACAAGGCCTTCGAACGATCGGTATTGGTGGTCGTCTTTATCACTGGATAGCTGATTACCTACGTAACAGAGCGATCTTCATGCGCACGAAAGAAGGAGATACAGCACAACACGTTGTAAAGAAAGGAGTACCTCAAGGGGGGGTTTTGAGTCCTGTGCTCTTCAACATAGCTCTTATTGGTCTTTCTAAGATGGGCTGGAAATCCACTCGCATCACAACTTACGCCGACGATATATGTATTTGGACATCTGCAATTTCCCTTAAGAGCATACAGACTCGACTGCTTGGTACAATTGCTAACGTATCTCAGTTTCTGGCAATGCACGGGCTTGAAATATCCCCTGAAAAGTCTGCCGCTATTGCCTTCACACGAATGAAAATGGATTGATACCCGTTAAAAGTGAATGGTGCTAAAATACCCTATGTTTCATCTCACAAATTTCTTGGAATTTTTATCGATCGCGGCCTAACATGGAATCCCCAGTTGTCTTATCTGAAAGTGAAGTTGTCTTCATTTCCTAACCTTGGCCGGTTCATAAGCGGAACAACCTGGGGAACTTCGACGTGTGCCCTTCTTCGCCTCTATAATAGCTTATTTGTGGGAATTCTTCGTTACTGCCTTCCTGTAATGCATGGCCTCTCTCCTACTAACATGAAGAAGCTACACTCACTACAAGCACAGGCACTCAGAGTTTGTCTAGGTGTTCCTAAATGTACATCCACCATAGACACAATAGCAGAGTCCCACTGCTTTTCCATAACAGCTCTTCGTACGCAGGAAACTCTTCGAAATCATATGCGCCATCTTACGAGGCACCAAGCCCATCACTTAGCGGACATCCCGGAAAGGTGCTTCTACAGCCGCATTGCACAAGAGATCCTCGATCACACGCACATTCTTTCAACATCTTTTCAGCGATACAATTTAATCTCTACTCCTCCGTGGTCATTACCTCGAATTAATATCTACAGCACTATTCCGGGTATTACAAAGAAATCAATGCTCCCCGCTGTCGCTCTTCGACAGCTCTCTTTATCTTACATTCATTTTGAACACTTATCTTCTTGTCATATTTACACTGACGCGTCCACAACGCTCAATCAGTCCTCTATTAGTATGGTAGCTCCCGCACATTCCTTAAAAAAGGGTTATAAGCTCTCCCATAGGATGTCGTCCACAGCCGCCGAGCTGGTAGCTATTCGTGAAGGGATGAGATATATTCTAACAATTCCTCCTCGACCTTGGACAATAATAACAGACTCTAAATCATCCCTTCAGTCACTCCAGCACCCATGTAAGAAAAGCCCATACGGACAGATATTATTGGAAATCCTCAAACTACATTGGGACGCAGTTTGTCAAGGTAATGAAATATGTCTTCACTGGATACCAAGTCACTGCGGCATTCAAGGCAACGAATTGGCTGACGCTGTGGCAGCAGATGCTCAAAGCTCTATACACGACGTTCAAGCCCCATTTACTAGAACGGACATAAATAGTACCATAAGAGTCCTGGGGAAGACTATAACTGCACGCCTCTGGGCTAACGCAACCGATCAAGATACACACTTAAGAGCTATTGATCCTCACCTAACGTTTCGCGTACCTCGCGGTCTCACCCGTCGGCGCCAAGCTGTACTACACCGAATACGTTTAAACGTAGCTTACACCAATCAATACTTATACCGCATAAGTAGAATTGCCTCTCCACACTGCGATCACTGCAGAATCACAGAAGACTTAGGACACGTCATGCTGGAATGTCCTCAGTATGAAAAAGAACGCACTCAACTGCAAAAAGAAATGCAACTACGTTCTGGAGAAGACCTCACCGTCTGCAAGATACTGGGACCGTGGGAAAACGAAGCCTCTGCCACAACAGCAACAAATGCCCTCTTGCGATACCTATCGGCGACCGGTCTCAACAAGAAACTCTAACGCTGTGACAAGATATACACTGATTTTAATTTTCTTCGTTTTATTTTTATTTATTTTCGTGCGTTTTTTACTCTTACTATATCTTTGTACCCACATCCCTACCCCCTAACCAGAGTAGCAAGTCAGGAGATACTTCCCGGCTAATTTCTCTGGCTTCCTTTTTTCACATCAATAAAAAAAAAAAACATATATCGGAAAAGAGAAAGATGTGAAAAAGCTAATAAATTAAATAAAATTACACCTAAAATAAATATAGCTGAAAAGGAAAACAAAATAAAATGAAAATCAATCTCTCAAAGTCCTAGGCATGCCCAGTGCCGGCACTCCGAAGCCTTGACCATACACCTATTTGTGCGCAGCTGCCCCCATAAACTCATACTCGCTGTCTTGTAGTGTTAATGATGGCTGGCTCACACATTTGGATTCGAGCTTTCTTATCCAAAAGGCATCCACTATTTCTCTTGTTGTTTTTTCTTTATGGGAAGCTAGAACAGTTGTTGCACAAAAATCTGGATCACATCCACAGGTTCTGCAGTGGATGGCTAGGTGGCTTCCTGTGGTGGTTTGAAGAGACTGTTTATGTTCCCTCAAGCGGTCGTTGAGGCAACGCCCAGTCTGTCCGACATAGGTTTTCCCGCAGGACGGAGGAAGATGGTAAACCACTTGTAGAATGCAAGACACAAAGTGCACCTTGTGGTTTTTCATGCAGCAAGCCCTGCTGTCATTGTTCTTGTCCACAAGCGTGCAAATTCTACCCAGTTTGTTTGGGGCTGAAAACACCATGGGCACGTTGTATCTATTGGCAACATTTTTTTAAGTTGTGCGACGTCTTGTGGATGTATGGTATAACTAGTGGTCGGATATTGGTAAGGTCTTTGCTCTTTTTTCTTTTGGTCGATCCTTTACAGGTTTGTATCAGAGTGCCCGCAACTTCACTTAACATGGCTGATGGAAAGCCGAATCTTGAGAGTTTGTTTACTTGAGTGCTGAAACTCTGTTCGATGGTGTGGTGACAGGATTTTTTCAAAGCTGAATACATGCACGAACTGGCTATCCCTCTTTTTATCACCACATTTGTTGGTCCTACCTACCACGCTCCAAAAAAGAAATTCTTAATTACCATTCTGCCCATTCAAAATTAATAAAAAGAGGGATAGCCAGTTCGTGCATGTATTCAGCTTTGAAAAAATCCTGTCACCACACCATCGAACAGAGTTTCAGCACTCAAGTAAACAAACTCTCAAGATTCGGCTTTCCATCAGCCATGTTAAGTGAAGTTGCGGGCACTCTGATACAAACCTGTAAAGGATCGACCAAAAGAAAAAAGAGCAAAGACCTTACCAATATCCGACCACTAGTTACACCATACATCCACAAGACGTCGCACAACTTAAAAAAATGTTGCCAATAGATACAACGTGCCCATGGTGTTTTCAGCCCCAAACAAACTGGGTAGAATTTGCACGCTTGTGGACAAGAACAATGACAGCAGGGCTTGCTGCATGAAAAACCACAAGGTGCACTTTGTGTCTTGCATTCTACAAGTGGTTTACCATCTTCCTCCGTCCTGCGGGAAAACCTATGTCGGACAGACTGGGCGTTGCCTCAACGACCGCTTGAGGGAACATAAACAGTCTCTTCAAACCACCACAGGAAGCCACCTAGCCATCCACTGCAGAACCTGTGGATGTGATCCAGATTTTTGTGCAACAACTGTTCTAGCTTCCCATAAAGAAAAAACAACAAGAGAAATAGTGGATGCCTTTTGGATAAGAAAGCTCGAATCCAAATGTGTGAGCCAACCATCATTAACACTACAAGACAGCGAGTATGAGTTTATGGGGGCAGCTGCGCACAAATAGGTGTATGGTCAAGGCTTCGGAGTGCCGGCACTGAACATGCCTAGGACTTTGAGAGATTGATTTTCATTTTATTTTGTTTTCATTTTCAGCTATAATTATTTTAGGTGTAATTTTATTTAATTTATTAGTTTTTCACATCTTTCTCTTTTCCGATATATGTTCATGTGTGTAGTTTTCTTCCTTCTCCTTTTCATAGTAAATCGTCAGTTGCGAGTCAGCGCTTGCCTGTTCTGTCTTCCTTTTCTGTCCCTCTCCTTGTGCGCTGTTTAATTATGTATAGCAACCACCAACTAGCCCAAGTATCCACCATTTTGAAGTTCATTTCTAGTACATCGGGCCTCTATCCTCCTCTCACATGTAAATATGCCCCTTTCAGTAACATTTTTCATCTGGTCAACCTCGCGGCCCAGTGCATGTTTAGTGCCAGAGTGGTCTCCTGGCACATCAAGAAGGGCCTCTGTCCAGTGGAACTCCATGGATTGTGCGGTATGCTACAACCGTCAGCAGGCCATGCAAGAAGACTGTGTCGGATTCTTCGCTCCGAGTACTGGCGGCAAGAAAGGTATTTCAAGGAATGCCTTAGAGTGGCTTGTGCTGCTCGTGGAGGCACCGAGAACCAACAACGAAGGCTGTTCTACAACATGAGCAATTCGGAGAGACAAGTTGCTGAATTTCTCTGGCGGGGGATTCTTCCCCAACTGCTCTGCAAAAAGAGAAACTTGACTGCCGTCAAAGGGACAACAACCATCTTGGGCGACGTTAGTATTCCTTCTCCTGTAAGGAAGACTTTAGACCTAGGCCCTAAATTTTCCGTGGAACCCACCTTACAGCCACCCGCTTTACTAACCTTGGCAAGGAAGGTAGCCTTCAAAGTTCCAGAAGCAGATCGTCCCCGATGCATCTCAGAATGTGTGAACGTCATCACAAGCTCCATCAAGAAAGGAAGACAGCTCATTCAAGTCAGACCCGTGGTCAGATATTTAGGGCAAAACTCCCAGAAACTTCTGCTCTCAGATAAAGAAGGAGGCTTTGTCGTCATGCCCGAGGGTATGTACAATGAAAAGGCTAACGCTGCTGTAATGAAAAATTTCAAGCCTGTAGACATAGTACTGAAAAAGATCAAGGAAAGAGCATATGCCACCTGTCAAAAGCTAAGTCTCAATCAGCTGGCGGTAAAAATAAAGAAAGCTGAGGGCTTGTATGTATGTATGTATTTCTGGCGGCAATTGCCCTTTTTAACGAGCGTCTATAAAATAGACATGCATTAAAGAAAAGAAGATAAAGAGAAAGATAATGAAAAGGAACTAGAAAGTCTGAGAAATGGTTCGTAGGCACTCTGAAGTATCACGAGTGGACTTTTCACCATGCCTCGAGCCTTCTCTTTGAGCACATCACATGTTTGTTCTCCTCCGTAAAACCAAGGGCCTGCTCAATGCGGGTGTCGACGTCTGTCGCAGGTACGATTGCCGAACATTCAAGGAGCAAATGTTGGATAGTTTCTTCTACCTCACCACATGCACTGCACACGGTTTCGGTCACGTTCACATCGTACCGATGCCTGTAGATGCGGGTGCGTAAGGCACCACCGCGGGCCTCGGCAAGGAGTCGGCTGCCCAGTGTGTTTCCACACCAGCGGACGGCAGCGATGTTGGTCTTGAAAGTCGCGTATAGGTGCATGCTGAAATGTTCTTCCATGTCGGCTCTCCACCGATTCGTCTCGGCGGTGTTAATTTGTCCTCTCACCTTCGCAACCCAATCTTTCTTTGTAGAGGGCTCGTCGCTCATCGAGAAGGCACCGTACTTTGTCCCAAGTCGATTGGTACGCCTCCTCCATGTCGTGTGTAGGTTCTTTAAATGAATGTATAAAAAAACCGTTCGTGCCCAGCGATCTCCGTCCATATGTCGCAGTCGGGCGTAATACTCCAGCTTGCTGCTGGCCTCCCGTGCCTCAAACGAGGACCAGCCAAGGTCACCTTGTACAAGTTGATTAGGCACTCTCCCGTGACATCCTAGCGCCTGGCGCCCGATCTCTCTTTGTCGTCGTTCAAGGTATTCCCTAATTTCGCTGGGGACAGATGTAACAGCATTTGCGAAAGTGAGGCCTGGTACAGCGACAGCTTTCCACAGTTCCCGGGTTATTAAATAACGGTCGCAGCTCCACAGGCTCTTTCGACGAAGCACATTGCGCTTTCTCAGCGCCGATGTCTTGAGGTTTTGGTGGTGTTCTGCCAGATAATCTGCTGAAGTAGTTAGTGTAACCCCGAGATATTTGTACTTGGTACTAACAGGGAGCACAGCGTTCTGAATGGTAAGGGATTCAAGGCCCTCCATGTCTCCGGAGAAAAGCACAATTGCCGACTTTTTGGCATTGAACCGTAGTCGAAGTCGAGCCGCTTCTGTTTCACAGGCGATGAGCAGCACATTCATGTCTGGCACGCTATCAGCCATAAGGACAATGTCATCTGCAAAAGCGAGTCCAGGAAGCCGCCAATTGACGACGTCTCCATGCAGAGTGTGTTGCAGGAAGAAGCCAACGCCCGTGCGTTCTAGTGCTCTCTCTATATTGGATGTGTAGAGCATGTAAAGAACAGGTGACAGCGGGCATCCCTGACGTAGTCCTCTGCACACCAGAACGTCATTAGAGGCGACCCCGTTGAACGTTGCCATCACGTGATTGCCATCATATAGGCGTTGTATTAAGCCTACCCAGGGTTCAGGCATGTTGAGCTGTTGAAGTGGTTTTAACATCAAAGAATGGGGGACACTGTCATATGCCTTAGCAACGTCAAGAAAGCAACCGATGAGATTCCGCTTTTCCACCCGCGAGATCTCTATGCACTGCGTCAGGATGAATACGTTGTCATCAAGCCGACGACCTTTTCGAAAACCGTTTTGTAGTTCCGTGAGAACACCAGTACTCTCGGCCCAATAAGATATGCGCAAATTGAGAATGTTTGCAAACAGCCTGTATGCCACAGCTGTGACAGTGAGAGGGCGATAGTCACTCAATCGTTGTTTGTTGCCTCCCTTCTTGGGAATGAACGTGACTCGACCACGTCTCCAATCACTGGGAACTGGATCCTCTCCGCGAACTATGCGACTAAATAGGTGCGCCATTTGATCTCGTGAATCTGATTTCAAGCGCTTCAACACCTTAGCCGAGATTCCGTCCAAGCCCTGCGATGTATTCGCGTGTAATCTCGTGAGTGCGCGATTTATATGCACCCGCCCCACAAGGGTTACATATTCATCTGTAGAGGCCATCGATGGGAACGCTTCGTTGGGCCAGACTTGTTCATGTCTGTTTTCTGCAGGAATTTCCACATCAGAGCCAAACAGAAGGTAGAGTTGTTGCTCAAGCAGTTCTCCGACACTTTGAACTGGGCCTCCACTGTCATAACCAAGGAGTTGAGGAGCACTGTCTTTGCCATCTAGAGATCTCATATATCTCCAGAATTTTTCTACAGCTCCTTTTCCGCCATCTCTAATCTCCGCCATGACCTTGCATTCGTGTGTTTGTTTTTTTGCTTCCACAATGTCTTGCGTGATTGCCTTGTTCTTTCGGTACTCTTCCCATAGTCGTAAAGTAAAAGGACTCTTCCGAAAGGTCTTTACCGCTTGTCTGTGTCGCCGGTTAGATTCCTGTCGCATTTGAATTGCTTGTTTAATTTCAACATCCCACCATGGAACAAGGTTTCGTTTTCCTCCCGTCTTCTTTACGATGGAGTGCTTAGCAATGACTATCCTAAGCTCGGTTGCAAAATCATCATAGCTGCGGGCTTGCGCACGTCGAGTACTCTCTTCAAAATTTTGGACAACAATATCTATGTCTTCTTCGCGCAGTAGGGTTGTAACCTTGCGCGGCGTGCAGTTCCGAGTTTTTCCAACAGTACCAAAGTGCAGGAAGATGCTGTTGTGGTCGCTGCTGACACTGTACTCACCCTCTTCATCTACAACCATTTTTTGAAGACGCCTGCCAAGTCTGTTTGACGCGAGTGCATAATCGATGCAGGTCCGATGGTCTCGCACTGTCCATGTATATTGTCCCTCACACTCTTCCCTTAGGTTCAATATTTCCAGTTCGAGATCCTCTGCCAATTGTCTCATCATACTGCCGCTGTAATCTTCCCGCATGTCTAATTCAACCAGATGTCCGTTAAAATCTCCCAATATAAGCACGGAGATGCCTCGATCCAATTTGTGGATATCTCGACGAACACACTCAAGGACGTTTCTATTGTCTTCGTGGTAGCTGCTTCCCACAGAAATGTAAATGATGCACACAGCTGCCAATACGTTGCCAATTTTTCCAGGCACCCATAGGTGTTCCCGGAAATCTTCCGATGTTCGAAGCCATGGTTGTCCATTACTGGACCAAAGGAGTCCAATGCCTCCACCTCGCCGCTCTCCTTCAACTCTATTACGGCCAGTCCAGCACCAGGCTGGGTCTATAGGGGGGTTTTCCATGTCTCGCAAGTGGGTTTCCGCCACGCCAAATAGAGAAACACCCTTATTGCAAAGAACCGCGTACAATTCATGCCACTTTCGCTGCCGCCTTGCACCATTGACATTCAAGAAGCCTACCACCACACTTTGCTTTTTTCTACGGCGTGTTGTTAGCCTCGTCCGATTCGAAACGTAGACGTGATCGACTTCGTCTTCCGTTCTGAAACCCCGACTTCCTATCTCCTCTGTCGGTACGGGTCCTCCAACTGTTGTCGCACCACTTGGTGCACGAAGTGCATCACCTCCATCGATGGAAGGGCAGCAGGGTGCCGAGGGAAGTCCCCGGTGATCCAATGGTGAGGCCGGGGGTCCGGCACTGGAGGAAAATTGTCGGTCAGTTTGGCTTCCCTCGTGGGTGGCAAAAGATGGTTTGCTGGGTGACAGTTGTAGCCTTCTGGGAATAAGTTGTTCAGCATCTTGTCGCACCCAGAATGAAGGCTGTCCCTGTGATCCATTTCCCTGTGAAGGGGTAGTGTGGAGCATTGTCTTTGTGGGTGTACAGGCCACGTCGCACCGGTAGTTGGAGGCCGCATCTCGAGTCCCGCCACGGATGGGTATTCCTTCAGGTACTCTGGGGAGTACCCCAGGCCGATTGTAGTCGGCGTTTGATTGTCTCCAGAGTCGCTGGTCATCACGTGTGGTCTCATGTTGGAACGAGAACGGGGTGCGCCCGGAACCAGTTCTGTGTAGTCGCGTCTCGCAGCTGACACGCGATGGACTGGTGTCTGGTTCTTCCTGTGCCTGTTGTTCATTGACCGGCTTTTCTGCTTGCTCCAACGTGACCGGAGCCCTAAAAAACGGCTTGCCACGGCCCCCAGCCGGTTTGTGACTATTTGTACTCCTAATTGCCGATAGTGAATCCCATCTGCCTGGATTGCATTTGTATTTTCAAATTCTAGGGTAAAGTCTATAAACCGTGCTTTGATGTTTTTGCACAGCTGTTTTAATTTAACATTAAGCAGCATTATCTCAGCTTGCAGTTGCTTGCCTCTGCTGCGAATCTCCGGAACTGAGCAGATGGCAAGTGCGTTTTTACGCTTCGTCCACTTCAATCTCAAGCCTTCTATTATAGCATCTGATTGACCACCTTGTAATATATCGTTCATACCCACATGGAGGATGTACATACGAGGAACTTGTCTTGCTCGCTCTTCGTACGTTTCAATCAGCTCATGAATCTGCTCGAGCGTTCCATCTCTGTTCAGTATTATTTCCATACTCCGGTAATCTCCGACATCTTCAGAAAGCGCTCGAGCAAACAGGGCCACATTGCTGTCTCCAGCCACAATAACTTCACGGTGAACACAGGATGGCGGTCGGATCTGTTCCTCTGTTCTACTTAGTTGAGTAGTGTCTTTCGAAGTCTGCGTCATTCGATTCGTTGTACTCACAGTTGTCACCTGCGAGCGCTGAGATTCAGTTGCGTTGTTTCCGGCTGCGTGAGCTTGATCTTCCATATCACAGTTTAAGACTATCTGACTCTGCGTCGAGAGTATGTCACAGTAAGGGAACAATTTACCCAGCTGTGTTTCATGCAATGAATCGAACGATTGACTGCTCCGCCGATCAGTGGAGTTGTTTCTCTCTAAGTCCACGATCGTGGTACTCAACTGCTTCTCGGATATCGCTATCGGCAGTTCTTGATTGGCTGAGCACATTGATCCTAGTGGCCTGGTCCCGGTGTCCTGTAGAACCGCCCTCTATTCTGTAAGTTCTTTCAACTGAATCTCCGTTGACGTCAGCCTCTGTTGTATTTGGCGAAGTGTGTTTCCATCCGTCTCTGCCCGTTGAAGTCGTTCGGCCAATCCGCCTATTCGCTCTTCTAGCAGCTTGCACCTGGATATATTTTTTAGTGCAAAAACCCACAAAGATGCATGTCCCTTCAGGGCCATTGTATCAGAAAGGGGCACTTGGCAGAAACAGATCGCCCTCTATCTCCAGACTCACCTCTCTAGCCTCAACATAGTTGACCCGTTCCTCATACACAACTCCGAGGAGGTAATTGATTTTTTGAAGAGTGACACCAATCAGAAGAGAGGAGCCTTCAGCGTAGACGTGGTGGACCTGTATTACTCCAATCCACAGGATGCTCTCCTGGCTTCAGTCAAATCAACCATTGAACAATCAGGAGAAATCAAGTTTCAGAATTCGAGTGGTACTTCAACGGCAAGCTTCATGGAGCTACTAGACTTTTATCTGAAAGCCTTGTTTGTAAAATGGCAAGATTCTTCATACCTACAGCGGTCTGGAGTGTGCATTGGGTCATGTGTTGCTCCCATCTTAAGCGACATCTTTCTGGGAGGCGTAGACATGATCCTCGCACCGCTTTTGAGCACTATGTCTATTATAAAAGTCTTCAGGTACGTTGATGACTTTCTTATTATCCTCCAAGAAGAACAAACGGAAGACTTAATAGATACAATCCTGAGTGTTTTCTCCAGAAGCGGTAAAGGTCTGAGTTTTACGTATGAACAACCTATTCTAAATGTGCTGCAGTTCCTGGACCTATCTATAAAAATCTCAGATCACCACATTTGTTGGTCCTACCTACCACGCTCCAAAAAAGAAATTCTTAATTACCAATCTGCCCATTCAAAATTAATAAAAAGAGGGATAGCCAGTTCGTGCATGTATTCAGCTTTGAAAAAATCCTGTCACCACACCATCGAACAGAGTTTCAGCACTCAAGTAAACAAACTCTCAAGATCCGGCTTTCCATCAGCCATGTTAAGTGAAGTTGCGGGCACTCTGATACAAACCTGTAAAGGATCGACCAAAAGAAAAAAGAGCAAAGACCTTACCAATATCCGACCACTAGTTATACCATACATCCACAAGACGTCGCACAACTTAAAAAATGTTGCCAATAGATACAACGTGCCCATGGTGTTTTCAGCCCCAAACAAACTGGGTAGAATTTGCACGCTTGTGGACAAGAACAATGACAGCAGGGCTTGCGCGCATGAAAAACCACAAGGTGCACTTTGTGTCTTGCATTCTACAAGTGGTTTACCATCTTCCTCCGTCCTGCGGGAAAACCTATGTCGGACAGACTGGGCGTTGCCTCAGCGACCGCTTGAGGGAACATAAACAGTCTCTTCAAACCACCACTGGAAGCCACCTAGCCATCCACTGCAGAACCTGTGGATGTGATCCAGATTTTTGTGCAACAACTGTTCTAGCTTCCCATAAAGAAAAAACAACAAGAGAAATAGTGGAGGCCTTTTGGATAAGAAAGCTCGAATCCAAATGTGTGAGCCAGCCATCATTAACACTACAAGACAGCGAGTATGAGTTTATGGGGGCAGCTGCGCACAAATAGGTGTATGGTCAAGGCTTCGGAGTGCCGGCACTGGACATGCCTAGGACTTTGAGAGATTGATTTTCATTTTATTTTGTTTTCCTTTTCAGCTATAATTATTTTAGGTGTAATTTTATTTAATTTATTAGCTTTTTCACATCTTTCTCTTTTCCGATATATGTTCATGTGTGTAGTTTTCTTCCTTCTCCTTTTCATAGTAAATCGTCAGTTGCGAGTCAGCGCTTGCCTGTTCTGTCTTCCTTTTCTGTCCCTCTCCTTGTGCGCTGTTTAATTATGTACAGGTATACGTGCTACACCAGATAAAAATATTGACATTTTGCATGCCGGTAAACTTCCGGACGACCACTTGGCCTGTCGGCAAGAACACCTCATATCCGGCGTCCGTCTCTTTGGATGGCGTAAACAATCCTCTGTAGACCACCGTGCTGTCCTTCTTGGTTTAACCCCGTCGACTGTTCATCGCCCAAAACGAGGGTGATACCAAATACCATTGACTACCAATACTGGAAACTCGAGCCAAAATACATGGGGTTGTCGGGAGACACAGAAGTGCTGCCATCTCTCGGTGTGGGATGGTAAACTATGAGCTCGAAATTAAAAGGAAAGCAGTCATTCACTACACCATTTCTTCTCTTCACACTATCAGGAATTATGAATATATGGAAAATCGGTGTGGCCGATTTCAATTGAGCAAGAGCTGATACACGGTATTTCTGATAATGAGGTGCGCTTCATATTAGCACTAGGTATTTAGATTATATAGACCTATGTATTACACCTAGTACAACTGACCTACTGGCAATTAGCGACTTTCTTGTAAATTGACAGTTTATGGACCAGTCTAAAGGCTATGGCTGTTACTAGCTCCCGTGACTGGCTCTTTACCTGTCGTTTTGGGGGCCTGGTTAGTCTTAGAGCTTTATATAGCTCCTTCGGAGCAGAGTAGCGCAATCTAGAACACCGTCTCTCGGCGACTAGCGGCGAACGCCCGGAGGTTCCAACTGCGGTCAGAAATGCATGGAGAACGTGAGAAAATCGTTGTTCCTTCAGTTTTGTGGGGATGTACGGAATGGCAATCATTTTAGAGCGCAGCTCTTAGGGGCCCGTTCCCGGCTTGAGCGGCGTCGCCGTCGGCGTCGCCGTTGGCGTCGCCGTCGGCGTAACCAAGGTCATTCTAAGGTCACGTGGCCCCCAAGGTCACCCCAAGGTCACGTGACCCCCAAGGTCACCCCAAGGTCACGTGACCCCAAGGTCATCCCAAGGTCACGTGACCCCTCCCCCAGGGTCACGTGACCCCCAAGGTCATGTGACACCCAGTCACGTGACCCCCCCCCCCCCCGAAGTCACGTGACACCCCCCAGGTCACGTGACCACCCCCAGGGTCACGTGACCCCCGCCGAGGTCACGTGACCTCCCCGATGACGTCATCGTCACTGATGACGTCACCGGCATCCGCATCGTCATCATCACTGATGACGTCATCAGTGATGATGACGATGACGATGTGGATGCCGGTGAGGTCATCAGTGACGTCACTGATGACGTCATCAGTGATGATGACGATGACGATGCGGATGCCGGTGACGTCATCAGTGACGTCACTGATGACGTCATCAGTGATGATGACGATGACGATGCGGATGCCGGTGAGGTCATCAGTGACGTCACTGATGACGTCATCAGTGATGATGACGATGCGGATGCCGGTGTCGTCATCAGTGACGATGACGTCATCGGAAGGTCACGTGACCCTGGGGGTGGTCACGTCACCTGGGGGTGTCACGTGACTTCGGGGGGCATCCGCATCGTCATCGTCATCATCACAGATAACGTCATCAGTGAAGTCACTGATGACGTCACCGACATCCGTATCGTCATCGTCATCATCGCTGATGACGTCATCGGAGTCCGCATCGTCATCGTCACTGATGACGTCATCAGTGACGTCACTGATGACATCATCGGCACCGTCACGTGACCCCCCAAGGTCACGTGACCCCCCCAGGTCACTTTACTCCCCCAGTACCCTTCCCTCCTCCTCAAGAGCTGCGCTCTAATTCGGTGTTACAGGGAGTTGTAAACGGCTTTCACTTTTTTTTGACATAATAATGAAACATTTTAGAATAATTTGCGATAA
The DNA here is from genome assembly GCF_016920785.2 of Ixodes scapularis. Lineage (NCBI taxonomy): Eukaryota > Metazoa > Arthropoda > Arachnida > Ixodida > Ixodidae > Ixodes > Ixodes scapularis. Next base: position 79,214,290 of record NW_024609882.1, read on the forward strand.
GTTTTGTGCCATGCAAGGACGCAACTTTTTTTAAAAAATTGCCTGAGCGGCATCATGCAGCAGACGACATGGCGACGTCACACCATTCACGTGACCCGCTCCGGCCAACCCGAAAAGCCCATCTCCACTGCGAGCAAACATCGTCTGCTTCAAACGCCATTGCCCTGGAAATTGCCTTCTCAAAATTTGCACACGCATCCGATATTATTCAAACTTTGATAAAGTGTTCAGCGCTTTACTAACTTCACGACAGGCTAGTTTTGAAAAGTGTGAACTCGCCGTTATTTTTTTTAATCAGCCGTGTTATGTCGATCTCCATGTATTCTCCCATAGGGCGGGCCGCCTCTTGGAACCCTGAGTACCACGTGACTCGCGCCGAGCTGCTCTGTCGGCCATGTTGTCGGCAAAACACGGGGTTCAAAGGATTGCGCTACTCTGCTCCGTAGGAGCTATATAGTGCTCTAGTTAGCCTCTAATGACTGCAATTACTATTGGATTATATTTCTGAGCTATTTGAACGGCTGTTTATTAGGTAGTTCCATTTGTGATAGACTTTAATGACCATTAGTCCCCATTTCATGACATTTGTAATGTTATGTCTGAGATTGGGGGGATTTGAATGACTATTATTTGGTATTTGATTTTATTTCCGAACTATATGGCGGATTTCGGTTCCAAATAACTTTTAATGACAAAATCAATGACTATTTGTAACTATTTTGAGTTATTTGAATGCACGCGGACTGAGTTGGCTTTCAATGGTTAATTTTGGCTTTTTGATCAAAATTTGACTTGATAGATATGTAGTTCAAATGACTTCTAGTTACTTTTAATGTCTTTTGGCCACTATTTTGAGTTATTTGATTGTGTGCAGACTGAGCTGGCTTCATATGGCTATTATTGGCTATGTGATCATGTTTATAAATTATATGGCAGATTCGGGGTCTAAATGAATTCTAGAGACTTTCAATGGCTATTAATCACTATTTCGACTTGCCCGATTGTGTGGAGACTGATTTGGCTTCATACGGCTATTATTGGCTATATTATCATGTTTATAAATTATATGGCGGATTTGGAGTGTAAATGACTTCTAGTGACTATCAGTGATGATCAGTCACTATTTCGACTTATTTGATTTTATGCAGGCTGAGTTGGCTTCCAATGGCTACTATTGGCTATAGGAATCTGTTATTGACCTGGTTGGCTCGAATTGCCAAAAAAATGGCTATTAGTGCTTATTGGTCGCTATATTCTGCAATTCTATAGTTATGAATGAAAATGGCTTCAAGTGACTATTGTTAGCCCCAATTGCATATCATCTTAACAATATCACCTTAAATTGCTTCAGAATGAACATTAGTGACATTTAGTGACAGTATTCATGATGTTTTGACTATGAATGGATTCAAGTGTCTCCTATTATTGGCTATGGGCAGTTCTTGGCCAAATCGGCCTGAAATGGCTATACATGTCTATCAGTGACTATTATTGGCAATTTATGCATTTGGAGTGTGTATAGATTTGAATGACTTCAACTGGATAGTATTGGCTATAAGCATCTATTCTTGACCTGGTTGGCTTGGATTGGCTATTATTGGCTATAATCATCTGTTCCTGACTTGGGTGGCTTGAATTGGCTATAAATGGCTAAAAGTGACTAGTATTTATAATTAGCGGCTATTTCTTTGTCTACAAGCTGAAATGGCTTCATGTGGCTAGTTTTGGCTATTACCATATATTTTTTACCAGACTGGCTTCAAATGGCTATGTATGGCTATTCGTGGATATAGTTGACGAATCTATGCTATTTCAGAGATTATGACTGAAAATGACTTCAAATGGCTGTTATTGGCTATTAGCATGCTTTTTTGTTAGATTGGCTTAAGATGGCTATACATGGTTATCAGCAACTATTATCTACAATTTATGCAATTGGAGTATATATAGATTCGAATGACTTCAACTGGATATTATTGGCTATAGGCATCTATTCTTGACTTGGTTGGCTTGGATTGGCTATTATTGGCTATAGTCATCTGTTCCTAACCTGGGCGGCTTGAATCGGCTACAAATGGCTTAAAGTGACTAGGATTTATAATTAGCAGCTATTTCTTTGTCTAAGAGCTCAAAATGGCTTCATGCGGCTAGTTTTGGCTATTACCATCTATTTTTAGCAGACTGGCTTCAAATGGCTATGAATGGCTATTCGTGGATATAGTTAACAATTCTATGTTATTTCACAGATTATGACTGAAAATGACTTCAAATGGCTGTTATTGGCTATTAGCATGCTTTTCTGTTAGATTGACTTAAGATGGCTATGGCTATACATGGTTATCAGCAACTATTATTTACAATTTATGCAATTGGAGTATATATAGATTCGAATGACTTCAACTGGATATTATTGGCTATAGGCATCTATTCTTGACTTGGTTGGCTTGGATTGGCTATTATTGGCTATAGTCATCTGTTCCTAACCTGGGCGGCTTGAATTGGCTACAAAAGGCTTAAAGTGACTTGTATTTATAATTAGCAGCTATTTCTTTGTCTACGAACTCAAAATGGCTTCATGCGGCTAGTTTTGGCTATTACCATCTATTTTTTACCAGACTGGCTTCAAATGGCTACAAATGGCTATTCATGAATGTAGTTGACAATTTTCGCTATTTCAGTGAGTATGATGGGAAATGACTTCAAATGGCTATACATGGCTATCAGCAACTATTATTTACAATTTATGCAGTTGGAGTGTGTATAGATTTGAATGACTTCAACTGGATATTATTGGCTATATGCATCTATTCTTGACTCTGTTGCTTGGATCGGCTATTATTGGCTATAATCATTTGTTCCCGACCTCGGTGGCTTGAATTGGCTACAAATGGCTGAAAGTGACGAGTATTCATAATTAGCAGCTATTTCTTTGTCTACAAACTGAAATGGCTTCATGTGGCTAGTTTTGGCTATTTCCATCTATTTTTTTCAGAATGGCTTCAAATGGCTATGAATGGCTACTCGTGAATATCTATTGAATGGCTATGCATGGCTATTTATGAATATCCATTGAATGGCTATGAATGGCTATTCATGAATATCCACAATTATACTTTATACCACAATTACTTGCTATAGGTTCAACACGGCAGAGAGTTGGGCGAGTTGGTTAAGCATCTTAATAGGTGGGAACAGCGCAGGAAAAACCGACGAAGGACGAGTAGAAGAAGTGCACAGACACAGCGCTGACTAACAACTGAATGTTTATTTTCAAGCGAACCAGAAAGTAAACACTGGGTGTGGAGAGGAAAAAACACAGAAGCCAAAAAAAGGAGGGAACCCGATAAAACAAGACACTACCACGCCAATCACTTTCACACACGTCTGCCACAGTTCTTGATAAAAAACACTTCGTCAGCCCCCAAGTTAACCGACGGAGCACTGACGCATTCTTCCTCCCCCCTTGATAAAATATAAAAGGCCTCATCAATCTCCCGGGCAGTCTTGTTTTTGTTGCGCGCCAAGATCGTCAACTCATTGAACAGGGGAACGCAGCCGCACCTACTACAATGCACCGCAAGGTGGCCAGAGGGTGAGGAACGGAGAGCAAGGGAATGCTCCCTCGCCCTCACGTTCACACACCTCCCTGTCAGACAGACAGGGAGGTGTGTGAACAATTGTTCACACACCTCCCTGTCTGTCTGACATTTGTACATTTGTAGCAATTTTAAGCCAATCTAAATGCTTATAGCCAGTAATAGCCACTTGTGGCCAGTTTTATCCAAAACCACTGAAATAGCACATAATTGTCAATTATACTCACTAATAGCCATTACAAGCCATCTGAGGCAAATCTGGCCAGAAATGGATGCTAATAGCCATCAATAGCCACTAAAAACCATTACAGTTAGTAACCATAAAACCTGCTTATAAATATGAACACTAGTCGCTACTAGCCATTTGTAGCAATTTTAAGCCAATCTAAACGCTTATAGCCAGTAATAGCCACTTGCAGCCAGTTTTTGTCCAAAACCACTGATATAGCACATGATTGTCAATTATACTCACTAATAGCCATTGCAAGCCATTTGAGGCGAATCTGGCCAGAAATAGATGCTAATAGCCAACAATAGCCACTAAAAGCCATTCCAGTTAGTAAACATAAAACCTGCTGATAAATATCAACACTAGTCACTACTAGCCATTTGTAGCAATTTTAAGCCAATTTAAATGCATATAGTCAGTAATAGCCACTTGTAGCCAGTTTTATCCAAAACCACTGAAATAGCATATAATTGTCAATTATACTCACTAATAGCCATTGCAAGCCATTTGAGGCGATTCTGGCCAGAAATAGATGCTAATAGCCAACAATAGCCACTAAAAGCCATTCCAGTTAGTAAACATAAAACCTGCTGATAAATATCAACACTAGTCACTACTAGCCATTTGTAGCAATTTTAAGCCACTTTAAATGCATATAGCCAGTAATAGCCACTTGTAGCCAGTTTCATCCAAAAATACTGAAATAGCACATAATTGTCAATTATACTCACTAATAGCCATTGCTAGCCATTTGAAGCCAATCTGGTCAGAAATAGATGATAAAAGCCAACTATAGCCACTTAAAGCCAGTCCAGTTGGTGAACACAAAAATCACTCATAACTATCAACAGTAGTCATTAATAGCCATTTGTAGCCAAATTAAGCCATTGCAATAAAAATAAATGTTTATAGCCAGTAATAGCCACTTGTGGCCATTTTCATCCATAAACACTGAAATAGCCCATAATTGTCAATTATACTTACAAATAGCCATTGCCAGCCATTTGAAGCCAATCTGGTCAGAAATATATGCTAATAGCCAACAATAGCCCCTTAAAGTCATTCCAGTTAGTAAACACTAAAACACCCATAAATATCAACATTAGACACTAATAGCCATTTATAGCCATTTCAATCAAATTTATCTAAAATTTGATGCATAAGCCAATAATAGCCGCTTGAAGCCATACTCATATTTAAATACTGAAATAGCGCATAATTGTTTAATGATCTCATCAATATTCATCAGCAGCCATTTCAATTCAATCTGGTCAAAAATAATTTCAAATAGCCAACATTATCCATTACAAGCCATTCCATTTCGTAAATAAAAAAATAGCTCAAGCAATAGTTATCTACTAATAGCGGTTTGTAGCCATTTGCAGCCAATCTATTCGAAAATAGGTGCTTATAGCCAATAATAGCCACTTGAAGCCATTCTCATTCATAAACACTCAGACAGCAGATACTTGCTATTATACTGACTAACAGCCATTAGTAGCCATTGAGCCAATCTGGTCAGAAATATATTCTAATTGCCAACAATAGCCACCTGAAGTCATTCCAGTTTATGAACAGAAAAAGCTCAGTTTTCATTACTCATTTATATTTGTAGCCATATCTATCAAATATAAATAAAAGTGGAGACTGATAGCCAATAATAGCCAGTGGAAACCATGTGCATTCAACAACGCCGAAATGGGTAATTCTCAATTATCTCATCAATAGCTATTGGCAGCCATTCCAGGTCAATCTGGTCAAAGAAGATGCTAATAGCCAACAAAAGCTACTTGAAGCTGTTCATACGAGTAAGCACACAAAAAAATCACATGATTATCAATAATAATCCCTTCTAGTCACTTGGAGTAATTCCAAGTCGGTCTCATAAAAAATTGATGCCTATTGCCAATTATGGTCACTTGGAGCCAAGGGCATCCAATAAGACATGTTTCGGTAGGAATAAAACAAATAAATCAACAAGCTCAGAAAAGGTTAATAATTATCTAGATTGTAAAAAAATCGCGATACAAATACTGACTCTATACAACACACTGCATTTTGACACCAAAATACCAAGAGGTCCAATATCACGATCTTATGCTGCCTACGCTCCGTCAAAAAACGGGAATATTTCATAGACTATCAATTTCTCTAGTGAGTCAGACCCACTTGATTCATTTCCGGGGAAAGTGGCGAGTTGTCCACTCCACACCGCCAGGATCGCTTTCTACTTCCGTCTCCCATTTTAGCCCGGAGTTTCCTGTATTATTCTCAACGGTATTTGGTGATACCGTCGTCGACGTAGCTCCCCGCCAGTCGGTGTGATATTCTCATCTTGAATGAATGCTTGGGTCTTGAAGAAATATCGTGCTAAGCATACATTCTCTTACTATGGGGCAGTCGAGCAGCAGTCATGTCCCAAGGCAATCGTCCTCTCGTGAGCGGCGTAATCGGATTTTGTTCCATAGGAGCGAAGTCCGAAAGTGCAAGGACGGTACATTCGTCCCACGAAGCCGCCGCCATCCCGGCGGCGCGGAAAACCACTCGCCTTGTCCGTGCACGCTGCAAATCGTCTCATTTCAGAGAAGAAACAGACACCTTTCCTCCAGAGGCCCGTGCCGTACCGCCATGCAAAGCGTCTTCTAGGTCTTTTACCACTTTTCAATTAACGAATGGAGATATCCGCTAGATAAAGGTTGCCGCCCGGCGTCGCTAGCAGTACGGTTACCATAGAAACCTTCCAGGCCCAAAATGGAGATCACTATAGGCGCTTCTGACGTCGTGTATCTAGATAATTTTGCGTCGTGTCGCTACTCTGGCAGCTACGCTGCCATATAGAGAGGCTCTAGGTAGAGCTAGTGCCACTAAATAAGCTACGCTTCAGAGTAACGACACTTGGCCATATTGTCTTAAAATCATGGTTGCCAGTTATCTGAAGCTTTATCTGAAATCACAGGAAATGTTTTTCCGCCCTCCACAAATGTTTAAACCGTTCGCGACACAGCAAAGCAATATTACATGAGCTTTCTAACACCGAATCTAATGCTGAGGAAGTCGCACTTTTGAATCATGACGATCGGGAGTTGCGTCTGCTCTGCATACGAGCCAAAATGGCGGCGCCCACAACAATGTCAGGGAACGGAGTGCCGATACTCTAAGCGCAGCTTATTTAGTGGCTAGGTAGAGCCACTAAATAAGCGTAGCTTATTTAGTGGCACTAGGGCTGGGTTATCATCGCGACACGTAACGAGAATTCAGTCCGCCGGAGGCGAGCTTAGCCCCCCTTGGGGGCTAAGCTCGCCTCCGGCGGGAATCTCTCCGATGCCAGGTCACGAGGGAGGGGAGGAGCTTCTTTTGACTCCGCCCCGGCGAGTTTCCCACTCCCCCTCTTACATTTCCGACCCCCCCGGCGGCGGTGAGTTCCCCAGCGTAGCTCCGATTTTTCCCTACGCTCCGCAGTGAACGGATTTTATTTTATTTAAATCGGGGGATCGGTGGCCGGCTGGGCTAGCGCACACCAGCTCGGAGCACGTCGAGCGAAAGGTCCGTTGCAGAACCCAGGATGCTGGGTTCAATCCCCACCCCTGCCCGTTTCGATGTTGATGAGCATCGTACCGGCGTGCAGTAGTGTAACACTACTGCGGGATGGACGTTAAAGACCCCAGGCTAGCGGTTGTTTGGCGCTGCATGGCTAAATTTCTCATCTACATCTGGGAGAATCTTCCCCGTTGAGGCAGACCAAGTTTTAGGCAGTATCAACGTACATACAGCCCAATTTTTTTATTTAAATCGTAAATGACAAATAAGAATAGGTAACAGCAGGGATGCTAATTATACAAACATTGCTTGGATGTGGGCTAGTTGACTAGACATTGTGATGGTTTGCTGCGCCACGTAGATGCAAGAAAAACGCTCTTGATAAAGATATAAACTAAAGCAGAGTATAGACAAAAAACAACATACAGGAATGGCGCAGACTAACAACTGTGTAATTTCTTTCTCATCTTTCTCCCCCCACACCGCCACACAGCCACACTATTTTTTTTTTTCAGAATAAGGTGCACGTGGAGCGAAAGCTCGCGCTGCAGAACTCAGTATCGTGGATTCACCCCCCCTTCCCCCCTGCTCTTTTCAGATGTTGATGAGCATCGTACCGGCATGCGGTCGTGTATCACTACTACGTGGTGCACGTTAAAGACCCTAGGCTAGCAGTCATACTGCACTGGCTAAATTGCTTATCTACAGTAGGTGACAATGTCGCAATGTTCTGACATGTTCTCCTGCTGTATAGACAACTAACGGCCAATTTGTTTGTCAAAATACGGCGTGGAAGAAGAAAGATGAGAAAGAAATTACACAGTTGTTAGTCTGCGCCACTCATGTATATTGCTTTTCTTCTATCATCTGTTTTAGTTTGAATTTTATCAATTGCGTTTGTCTTGCATCTACGCAGCACAGCAACCAATCAAAATAATTGAAAAAAAACCTGTAGGTAATGGCAAATTGCGCTCCTGGTTGCAGATTGCCGTAAAAACATATTTGTTCCTAGGATTCACTTTGTAGAATTTGGATGTAGGATTCACGACGGGGGCGACGGATCATTCACGGCTCCATCGCCTCAAGCCCGGTTCGCCACGCAGATCATCGCACAGCCACCTTACCACGTCTTTCGAGAGGCGATAGTGTTGTTGAAAATTAACGTCGTCCATATCAAACACATTGGCGTGGTTTAAATACCTATGCCGTCGGCAAAACACGAACGAAAACGCTGCCCTTTTGGGCGCTTCTCCCTGATCTCGCGCCCAACTCGCCCAAACTCGCCTAGGTCGGAGCCGGCAAGCTTTTCTCATCCGCGGCGGCTTCTGCCACGTCACAATGACGTCACCGCATCTCGCCGCGAGTTCCGAATATGCAACTCTCCGACCGCCTCAAACCCTCCGTTTAACGTCACGATCTAGGGAGTGTCGGCGCGTTTCGTCATGCACGGCGCCGACCAATCGCGGCGGTTGGCGAGTTTGGCGGAGAACTCGCCTCGATCTCGCCGCGCCGAGCTTAGCCCCCAAGGACAGCACTCTACGCGGAACGATGAGCTTCCACCATGCCGACCACGTGAACGATCAACGTTACTGGAGCAAGCTCAGTTTCACAGCTCCGCCTGCGACGTGGGCTCAGTGGCGGTCACGAGAACTAGCAGCGCTGCAGTCGAGTCTTGCTTCCGGTTTGTCTGGTCCGCCATGTTTGAATAGCAATACTTGAGCTTGGGCGAGTTGTTGATTCTCACTTACACTTCACAAAGGAAGAAAAACAGCCGTACACAAGAATAAATTTCAAACACGTAAAGAACACTCACAATGTGCTGACTCTGATCTCTGTGTTGTATTACACTTAATCTTCCTCATCTTTTTTTTGCTCTCATACACATGGAAGCAAAAAAAAAAAGGCAGAAAAGAAAAAGAAAAGGAAGCTCTCAACGCAGTGGTAGCAGACAACGCGCGAAAGAGGGAAGCAAAATTCGTCTGCAGCGCCGCTAGTTCTGGTGACCGTTACTTGGGCCACTCGTTTCTGCGGGCGACAATACGGAGCTGCGAAACTCAGCTTGGGCTCCAGTAACGTTGGTCAACGATTGCCACCGACGCCATGTTTTTCAGCAGATAGCGAAACAGCTTGTTCTTTTTTTTAAATTTTATTATAAGGTGGTGGAAAAACGGGAAACCAGGATATGTGTAGGCCTTAGTTAATATGCAAGTCGCTACCTTGTTTTGGGGGAAAAAGGATAAAAAAATTATATAAAAAAAGACAGCGCTGTAGCTGTTTTATGTTCTTCTTGCTTCGTTTACCACACCATAGATGGCGCGTAGCCACGAGCTTTATAAAATGCGGCAATTTTCGTCACATCGTCAATTATTCTACAAAATGTGAATCAGAATATTTTTTTCACAAAATTTTCAAGAAAGATATCTCGAGTATTTATTGTTTCTTATCGCGGAGATGGTGAGGTAGGCTCTTATCCAATAGGCGACGTGGATTTGACTGACGTGCCTTGGTTCCGCGGAGGCACCGCAGTGAAAAGGCAAAGAGCTTTTGAAGGAAAGAAGGAATGAAAGAGTCCTCTTTTTTAAGTTATATAGTGAAACATGTTTTTTGCTTTCTATTTCTGTGTTTTTGTTTTCGCACTTTTCACAACGTGCGGTGGATAAAGTTCGATTTCAAAACCATTTAATGGTCACTTTAATGCCCAATTCACACGGCAGAGTAAAGGTACCTTTACCTTAGGTCCCTTAGCTGAAGGTACCTGCAGTAAACGGCGTTCTTGATCAGACGATAAATAAACGGAGCACTTCATGTTGATGTCGGTTGTATTCCTGCTAAACCGCGAGAGGTGCGCGTGATAAACAATTATTCCTCAAAATCGATTTGACGCGTAGTTTTTGATTATTCTGTGATAAATATCACATTTAAATCATAAATATTATTTGCGTTTGCTTTTGCGGCACTTCATTTTTTTTTCGTCTAAGTGTAAGGGCGCATCTAAATGAGTCTTGCATTAAAATGTCCGACCCGTCTGGCCACACTGGTTTTAAATAATTTTGGTTTACGAGTTTCCATTGCGAGGTGGGCCACCTTTTTTTTAGCAGCTCTATTTTTCCGCAAAGTTCTCGCTGAAGTAGCTAAATAGTGCCCGGCAGAAACGAACCACGCCGGGGTCTTACGGTCACACTAGTCACGCCATTGAAAGGGATGGACAACGACGAGGATAAAAAGTTCTGGGCGGGAGAGTAAAAGGACTCGTCTACATCCTCGAAAAAGAGCTCGCAGTGGTCCATCGCGTTCGGGTTCGTAGCAGACATTAGGGAGTTTTAGAATAGCGCACGCTAAAGCTTTGCGCACGCAAAGAATAGCGTCGTCGCCACTGCGCATGCTCCGAACGCAAAGCAGGTTTTGCGCTTTGCGTGCGCAATTTTAGCGTGCGCTATTTCTCGGAAATAGCGTGCGTACGCAAAGAGCTTTTGCGCTTCTCCTAGGAGGATTCGTGATGAGAAGTTGGCTAAAGCCTAAAGCCAAGACGAGCACAGTTAAAAAAAATGGCGGCTTCCAGGATTATGTCGGCGGCTGCTTTGGCGGCATCGTGAGTTCGACGTCGGCGGTATCCTCGCGACTGCAATTTTCAGTACAGGACGACATTGTACTCGGTTTGGCAGCGATCACCGACAACTTGATGCTCGCCACGCGCGAACATTTCACGGCGAAGGAACGATGTGCGATGGTCAGTACACGAGACCTCTCTTGCCGAGGCGACGCAAGCGGACACGACCGCTCAACCGCTCGCGTCGCGTTCTCATGTTTAAACAAATTAAAATGCTACTCTGGACCATAAAACTCTTTTTTTTTCTAAATTTACAGCATTTCGTGTGTGAAATAAAATTTTTTACTGTATCTTGGTGGCGTCGCAAGCGCGAGATGCTTGGGCTTTTGCGTCGCGGCGGAGAAACGCTGTTCTAAAACTCTCTTGCGTCGCGTGCGCTAATACAAGCGCTAAATTTAGCGCTAGCGTGCGCTAAAATTGCGTACGTTATTCTAAAACTCCCTATTGTTTTCTACGTGCCGACGCGGCTCCCTGCTAGCTGGGGTATGCGTTCCTTGTTAATGTAGTATTCCATCACATTTGTGTTCAGAATCATTTCATAATTTGCGACTTATATCTATTCATTTTGTTAAAATGAATTAAACAAGACATAATTTTATATCTATGATTTTATATTAAGTTCGTGGGTCCGAGGCTACTCCCTGTAGCTGTAAACGGAGCTTGGCGAGCTCCGTTCAACAGAAGAGCTCCCTTAGCGGAAGAGATATTTTTACGCCGTATGATCACGATCTCCAGCTCCCTATACTACAGGTACCTGTGCGAAAGGTACCTTTACGCTGCCAGATGATGTAGGGCCAGTGTGGCCACATGGGTGGCACGTTTTAAAGCAAGACTCATTCAGGTGTGCCCTTAGATTTAGGTAAAAAAAGGTGAAAGACGTTTTCAAATCCCTGTAATGCCGAATTGGAGAGCAGTTCTTGAGTAGGAGGAGGAGGGAAGGGTCTGTACGCTCTCCTCCTCCCATCCTTCTCTCTTCCCCCCTCCTCCTCCTTCCCTCCTCCTCCCTCTTTCCTCCTTCATCTTCCTCCCTCCTCCTTTTCTCATTATCCTCCCCTTCTCCCCCTGTCTCCCTTTCCCTGCCTCCCTCCTATATCGTGACGCCACTCGTGACCCTAGTGATTCTCGTGACGTAACGTATGACGGCCTCGTGAAGGTCGTGACCCTCGTCGTGAAGGTCGTGATCTTCGTGAAGGTCACGACCTTCACCTTCACTGTCCGACCTTCGTGAAGGTCTTGACCCTCACCTTCACCGACCGACCTTCTTGTGAAAGACGTGATCTTCGTGACATCACACGTGACGTTGACGTCATTATGGAAAACGTCCCATAATGCAATGCGCGGTTACGCTGACGGCAACGGTGACGGCGACGGCGACGCCGCCCAAACTGAAAACGGGCGCCTAAGAGCTGCGCTCTAAAAATTGTTACCAAGAAAAAATTATTCGACATACTCGGTAAAACAACTTCCTGCTATAGTTGTTTCTAAATGGCGAGCGCCCTTTAAAAAAATGTTCGCTTCAATTTATCGTGACATTCTATTCAACTTTTGCAAATCGGGTTCCTTGCAACAGCCTCCTATTTTACAATTGAAATGGGTATATCGCTCAAAATGGGGGTGCTGAAATGGTGTAGCCAGGGGCGTAAGTCTTCGAAACAGGCCTTCTTAAGGGCGTAAAATGTCTTTAGTATGTCGCATGTACCTTGTGGTGTGTATACCTTCGACAAGGCCGTTTAGCGCGTTTTCGAAACTGGTCCCTCGACTTTCGCCTAGTGACGCCATAGACGTTTCATGCCTGTCACGATTCTGGTGGTGGTACGGCAGCCGCGGCGACTACGGCGGATGCCTAGCTGTTGTGCCGTGGTTCGTTATCAGCTCAACAGTCCACTGAAGATTTACCAGCCACGCGTTGGAGCGCTGAGAAGATACCCCTTCTTTTTTTTCTGGAACTTCTGGAACCAACAGCCAGAACCGCGAAATCCGACAACATGACACTCCGTGTCATGTGATGTCATTTCGTTAACACTTCGGGACCACTTTCGACTTAAAGGGATTGTCCGGTTGAATTTTGTATTCGAGAAAACAATTGAATATCATTGTTATTGCCTCCAGACGCATCGTACGTGCAATATTTTAATATTATGTGGCCCTCTGCCTGAGTAATTGAATTTATACTGGTTCAATCGCATCCTATCGTAAACGCTGTTTTCGTTAGCAACATTGGAGCTCTGACGTCACACAACGCGAAGCGAACATTTCTGTTTCGTCGTTTGCCTGCGGGTGAAAGCCGGAACTTGCTTCGTTTTTGATGTTGCGCTCGACTTGATTCGTGAATGGGTGAGATTTCTGTTGCGCTGTCGGGTGTCACAACCACCGGGCAGCACATGCGAGCCGGGACGTTCCACTCTTTTCCACAAGGCATGCTGTGACAAGCGAACTGAATCATCACCGTGCGTAGGGACTGGATTCCCGTCAACATCGAGATCCCGCTTGTGCAGCAATCATCTCACAGAAGAGAGCTTTGAGCTGTGCTCTAAGCGGACAGAAGGCTCGTGAGCTGAGGTGTGATGCTGTTCCAACGATATTCGACAAGTCCCCTTATTTTCTATTTCCCTAGTGAAACTATAGCGCCGCCCGGTCGGTGTCAGGGCCACAAAACGTGCATTGCCGCGTCTTTTTCTCTGGAAACCTGCACACCGAGGAGCACTGTGTAATATAAGTGCAATAAAATACAATAGAATACAATAGAATAGTCCTCGCCTAGATCGGATCGATGGGTTTGATTTTGCAGCGAAACCGAAACGAACAGCGGGGCCATCTGGCAACGATGCCAAAAGTAGTATCTAGCACGCGTGCAGCCAGATTCTGTTTGACCCGCGAGTGAAAATAAGCTATAGTGGCTACGATTCACCAAGCTCGTCCAAGTCAGGTGACGTGATGCATTTGAACAACGTCTGCCTTCGACCGGCGGACATCGCCTCCAAGGGAACGACCCGCAGCCTCATCACCGATCCAGTGGTTCCGCCAATATGTGTACCCAGATGCCGCTTCGTATACCTAGGTGCTGCTTCAGAGGCAAAATCTGCATCTTTGCTTTGCAAGCGCTCCTAGTTGGATCGGTGCCCGTCGTAGTTGTTTTTGCGCAAAACGGCATACGTTTGCTCGAAGCTTACGGATGTTTTCGAGTAATATCTATTTTTGTTGCACACGCTTGGAAACTGCATTAAAGGGAACGTATTTCAGTAGGGTACAGCCTACAAGACTATAGATTTCGAAACAAATACAAGACACCCATCGACCAACGCTTGTTATCCCGACCATCCGACAAATTTTTGCGTTTTGTGACGTCACACAGCAGTTACGGATATCAGCCATTGACACTGTCGAGATTCGGGGTGGAGTTTTGTACATACGCTCATGACAGGTTTAATTAATAAGGGGAGATCATGTATCGAAATAAAAATGACGTTTGTCTATATGATGGCTCCCTCGACGTAAAGAGCGCAAAAACTTAAGTACTTCCGGTTTTGACCGGACAGTACCTTTATTAGACGGGATTGTAGGCTAAATCAACGCGGAGCGCAAACTCGCCTGCTTCTTTTACAGAGGTATTGGTGGTGTCAGAACACCGACCTCCGATTGGCTCTCATTGAAGGATAGTGGGTTGACCTCAAAGGACAGATCTCTGATTAAAAGATTGTGGGTAGACCTTAAGGCATGCTGCCTTCAGGTTTACCCACTACCCTTCAATGGGAGCCTTTCAGAGCTCGGCGTTCTGACGCCACCCCAGCCCATGCAAAAAGAAGCAGACAAACTTGCACTTGAAATACCACCTATAGAAGACAAGGCCCGCGCATGACGTCATCGTTAGTTGATTCCATACCCGCCCCAAGCGGCAAACACACGAAAGTTCGACGAGAGTATATGGCGCAAAGCGGGAGACGCGTGCATTTAGCGTCACTGCGTACGAGCGACCCGCTCGATGTGAGGCTCTGCAAAAGGCGCTCACGGCGTCGCTTCGAGCTTGGCTGCGCTACATGGATCCACACATAATTACATTTGAGGCCGGGGGAAGGGGATAGACGATCAACAAGCCTTGTCTTATAGGCGTTTTTGGCTAAAAAGACCCAGGCGAAGACACGTTGCAGGCACTGCGGATATGAACTTACTCGTGTTTCGTTCGTTCTCGAGAGGCCAGCACAGTCCAAGCAGCAGAGAGACCGCAGCGAAGTTGAGGCTACTGCGAAGCCACCAGACGCACACGGCCGAGTGAACGCGCGTCATGTTCTCCGACTCGGTCTGGCACCCTAAACCGGCCGGATGCACGACGGTTCGCCGATGAAACGTAAGGAGTTCCTCTTCCGCTTGCAACAGAGCCTCTCGTGAGACACACAATGAAGGAGCACGTGCAGACTGTTGGCTGCCCCGCACTGTGTTGTCCGAGTCGTGGGCAATTTTAAATCTTGCGCGGAACACATTCAGTCCGCCTCCCGTCGTTTAAGCGCCATCTAGAGTTTTGTGTCTAAACTGCGTATTCCCGGGAGTAAGGTAAAGCGGAGTCTAGACGCTGTGCTTCGAAACATATGAATTCCATAGAATACACTGCAGTTACCGTAGGAGTCATTCCCAAGGCGGCGGCGTGTCGAACCACGGGGGCGGACCATGTGGGTAGAGGAAATGGCTGCTCGTCAAGACAGCGTCTATGGGCAGTTCCGTGACTGCGTTAAAATAGTAACGTATATTGGTGTGTATACATGGATTGCACTGACGTCGTTTCAGCTCCCTCTGTGGTCGTCTTGCCCCTCAGCGAGCACCCTTGATAGCATACGTTACGCTCCATCCACCGAATTTGGTTTTCCGGACAAATGCAAGTAGGAGTGGGCACCAGTGTGGTGTAATGACGTCACGTGCAAGCCATGCATAGACGTGCTTCTCCGCTAGTTTTAGTATAGACGCTTTACAGCAGCTGTGCATGGGCGCCGCCATAACTGACCTTCAGTTTTTGTCCCCTCTTATTCCGTTCGCTTCACTTCATCATTACCACAGCAGGACAGGTTATTGCCATTTTAGATGCTACTGTGTTCTTGTGCCCAGCATAGACCCCTGTGAAGACCCGTCAACGCCCACTTCAGTGGCTCGGCATCTCGGTAAGACAAGAGAAGGGCGGCTATGGCGGCTCAATCTGGCGCGTGTGTAAAGCGTCTATAGGGCTGACCTTCCTGCAAGTAGGGCCTCTCGATGAGCTGACAGAGTGACCCTGATGGCTTTCCGGATTCTGGTCACTCGTGTTGTTTTGGAGATAGATTACGGCTGAATTGCTCCTTGCACGCTCAGAACTTGAAGTGGCACTTCCCGGAATCAGTGGGTACATGCTTGTTGAGATTCTCGCGTCTTGTGTTTACAACAATATATTTTTCTGCTTAAAGGACAATTTTTTTATTTTTTTTTTGTGCTTGGCAGGACAGTGAGATGCTGCATTTGTTCTGGTGGCAGGTCTGCTCCCGCAGACCTGCCACCAGAGCCTTGATGCTGGGTATTTATGGTTAGTCACAGCCATCTGTGCTGAAGAAGCAATGGCTGTGTAGGTCTAGCACGTCTTACTCTGCTCGCATTTGGTAGAACCCACGCCTTGCCAGCAGCGGCCAGTTTAGCGGGGGCTTTTGATGGTTAAAGCTAATAAAGTTGGCCGTAACGCAGCAAAAAAATAAAATAAAAGCCAATCTATTATGTCGGGGCTTTTACTTTTATATTCATGGGAAAGCTGCACAAGACAGCAGGTCCTTTAACAAATTCGTTGCGAGTACAAATCAGGGTGTCGAACCGGAACCGAACCGCACCGAAAACCGGAACAGAACCGTTATCTTTAGCCGAACCGGAACTGAACCGAACCGGAATCTTCGCCGCCATCTTGGAACTGAACCGGAACCGAACAAAAAAAAAATATAACGGTAACCGGTTCCAAACGGTTCAAGGTAATATTTTTTTTCTTCTATGCTAGTATCACAAAATGAACATATGGGAATAAACACTTTGCGGCTGTATTTCTATCTGTTGATCGAATCGTCATATACATAATTGCAACGTATGATAAACTGTGGGTTTTCATGGCACCTTTGTTGGCACTATGATTAACCATGTGTCAAGTTGTCACGTGACGTCATGTAACTCATTGCGTTAAATCAATTTAATTTGAGGAAGTCACTAGATGTATTAACCTTGTTGACAGCATGACGTAACATGACATCACGATTTTGCACCGAAAGTCACGTGACACCGTGACGTAAGCGATTTTAATAACCCCTAGTCGAGTGCTCGGGTTCATGACAATCAGCATGGCCAAACATTCAGGTAACGGCTCATGTCAATTAGATATGATAATCAATAGCCCAACACTAACAATATCTGAAGCTCAGCCCAAGCTTTTGCTTTGCAATCCCTTGCAGCCTAGGGCATGACTGTGGTGAACACTGGCGGTATATAATTAGGGTCAGATCACGTGGCCGCTTGTTCAAATTGCGAGTTGAGGAGATATCGACAGCTGTCTCTGTCCTTTATTTTTTCTGCATCTGTTATTGGGGGAAAACTAACGGATGTTTCCGCCACCTATCACCGTCATGGGTTATTTCTTAACACTATTTATTGAAAGTACAAAAAAATGTTGCAAGACCAATTTTACATTATTGAGGCATTGAAACATTTTTTCGTTGTTGCTGAAGTATATCCGAAAGATGTCCCTGAGAATAGAAGTTTTGAAATGACTAAATGCGACCTATTAATATGACGTTACTTAGAACTACACGTATGTACGGAAGGAATACCTAAAAAAATAAGATTTTAGTGACGTGAGAGGAACAGCCGAACGTTGGCAGTCGCTGTAAGTCTCACACGAGCGTCGTTCTCAAGTTAATGCCCATGTTTCGACCCCTCTGTATTTTGTTTAAATGAGCTATAACATATTTCTATACATTACTAAGTACTACTCAGGATCAGCCCCTAACGTTAATAACTGATTGAACTTGGCTTTGCTCTTTTTTCTAGGCAATGGTAGTCGCCGAAAAAATTAGAGAAATATGACCATCGTTCATCCCCTCAACTCGGAGCCAGAAGCGGCCACGTGGCCTGGCCGCCAACGTTAATCATACCCCCGAGCTGGAGATTTAAAGGAAGAAAACGCGTGCTGGAGCTCCAGGCATTGTTAGAGTTTGACTATTCTCATCACCACAGAGGTTGGACACGAGCCACTACCCAAGTGTCCGCCGAGGCATTGATTGTTACGAGCCGATGTACGGTGCTCACACAGTTCTCCTGCCCAATCCATGAGTCGCGCTCGACTGTCGACAGGCGGGTGGTTTCGATCCCACAATTACAACATCAATCTTTGAGAAGGCAAGACTAAAAGAAATAGTCTCGTTCAATCCTCGCAATTTCACCGCGACAAAGAAGCTTCTAAATCAGTGGCGCCCTGTGCGAGTACACTTGAACCAGGGGACCAGTACGCCTCGGAAAAGTCATGCACATTCAAACCCGATATCGTTTCATGACCCCATTAAACTTCACGGGGTGCAAAATAAAAGCAATGAAAGGTTGCGGTTAACAAGTGTCAAATAAAATTGTGAAATTAACAGACACAAACGAAGGGGGCGATTCCTCAGGAATACTTTCAGCCTTTCCACTTTGGTGAAGAAGGAAGGCCAGAAATGCTGCACTATGGTGGGAATGAAGTAATGGCCGGCCGCAAGTCGGCAAGCCAGACTGGAAAGGCTGGAGGGGTTGCCGCCATTTATGAGCGACGGTGGCAACCAAACAACTGGCAAGCCGGCTGCCTGGTTGCCGTCGCCATTTATAGATGGCGGTAACGCATGACTAGCCCTTAACAGCACCGCTGTATAAAGGAGTGCGTCTGTGTGTGGGGCGGGGGGGGGGGAGTTTTAGAAACATACTGTGTTGTAAAGGTTCCTCTTCCCTGCATCTTTGGCGCAGACGAAAAAGTGTGACCCCGGAAACTACTTTGATTGGAAAAGCGCTCTCGCCAAAAAGCACGTTTTTGTCGTTCGAGACACTGGCGCCGTTCCTCACGACGATGCACTAAGAATATTATTACTAGCCTTTCAAATACATTGCTTTCACCGAGCTTGCACCTCCTGCAGCGTGCCTTTTGCACCGTCGAATTCGACTTTCTCAGCAAGAAGAAATCAGAATGACCACCAGCCTATAGTGTGATAACGTCACGTGCATACCGTGCTAAATAGTTCAGCTTTCTGGTGAAATGCGATGTTCGCAACACTAGCCATAGACGTCCTAATTGTAAATTTGTGAAGTATTTATAGCAGTCTCGCGATGAGATATGGCAGCCGAGATATATGTTAGAACGCATGACTATTCTAGCATAGTGCTGTAAAGTGAGGGCCCAAAACAAGTGCAGGTAAAACCGAATATAATATTTGACTCCGGAGGCAGTATTTCGGAAGTTTCGAGCTCATGCAAGCTGATGAAATGTAATATACTAAGATTTCAAGAATCTTTGTCCTTCGCGCTATTTATGTAAAATCATGAATATCATTGCGTGCATCTTTACGCATCTCTTTTTGCAGTAAGGCGTTCTGGAAGGGATTATTTGTAAAACATAACATTAATCATCTTTCTCTTTTTGAACATTTCGTGTATTTGACTTCCAATTCATCATTCATGTGAGCATAGAGTCCTTTTTAGCGTACCCTGCAACCCGATGTTTCACACTGCCAATCAGAAAACAGAAAAACACTTTTAAGTAGACTCCACAGCTCGCGTAGTTTCGAGTATCGTCCTTCCGCGTCGGTCTCAAGCGGTTATGTGAACTTTGTAAAGTAAAATTTTTTTATCAATATAAAATATATTTAATTACTAATTGAATATTTGACAACATAAATAGAGGGCCGACCACTCTAAAGCAATGCCCCCCAAATTATTTGAAAGCGGTTCTGCCAACCTTTTCCGGCGTTTTTATCCTCCACAGGCACGTTGTAAGTGATATTGGACGGCCTTACATACATTTCTGATTTTGAAGCTAATTTAAATACATATGTGTTCCTCGCACATATAACTTCTCAAACATATAGAAGTCTGTTATTGCTTTTTATCTGGTGAACATTAGTTTTATGTGTCTGTGGGCTGGACGAAAAGAAAGTAAACAGGGGCGCGCGGTGGAACTATGGTGATTACGCACGCAAACCGTCAGAAAGTGTCCAATTAAGTAGCTGTCTTGTTGAGTAGAACGTGAAATAATGCTTCGTTTTACTAAACAAAGAAGAATTTTGAAGGACGCTTAAGCTTCATCTTTAAAAGTGGAACGCGATCGCGTCAACGGGCCTCGTTTGCATCGCATTCTCATTTGCCGCGCAAGCGTGCCTCGCGTGGCCTAGTGAAAAGCGTCTGACTCGCAACTAAAGGGTTGTGGGTTCGAATCCTGCCTAAAATTTTTAATTTTTTCTTTAAAGCAAAGGAATTACTTTCAAAAGTGAAATCATTTGAAACATACGGTGACCTTTATTTCGCATTACATATCATGTTTTAATCACCCTCATTCCACGCGTGATGTCACGTTTCACGTAAGCATTGTGGGTTGTTTGAAATTCTTGCGCTAGGGTATGTAGCTCTGACGTCATGAACCTATCGACCCATCAGGATTTTCCAGTCACGCCACCGACATCGGTTTTTCTGCGACATGAGCTCGTTAACACTATCGTGTTAAAATCATCAATTAGCAAGGGTGATGCTCATTTGCAAATTAAATTGTCCAGCATCTTGTCAACAACAAACCTCAACAGCCAGGCTATGCCAGCTTATTCTGTATAAGAAAATGTTCACTTAGGCAAGCGCTATTTTGGGCCAGATTCGACCTGAGTGCGGAGGTGCGTATATTTTAGAGTGAACAATTGCAATTACTCCTTGCTCCAGATTAGTCGCATGCGTGCGGTGCTGAAAGTAAACAATGTTTGGTTAGAACAACAGGCATTTGGATTGCCGCTCGGTATTTCTGTAAAAGATAGACTGAAAGGAGTTATCCTAAAACTTTGTTACATTTCGAAAATTTCATTGCTTTTAGCTCAGGTGGGTCGTCATCATATATATATATATATATATATATATATATATATATATATATATATATATATATATACATATATTGTGAAGTGTATTTCGTAGACCTTATTTTATGATATATGGGCACGAGGTGCATGCTCATTTCATATTTTTGTGATGTAATTAATTCCTTAGTTCAATGACACGATTTCACTTTTAATACTGACAAACAAAGTTGTACCAATCACGGGTATTTTAGACGACCTACCACACTTCGCGACAACATTTTATACCGTGTAAATAGATCAGCTTGAATTTTAGAATTTTACTTTAACACGAAGAAAGGACAAGAAAATACAGTATAGTTCTAAATTAGAAGCTGATTTATTTACAGGTATGTACCAATGAGCTCAACTCTTTACTCTTGTACTTAAACATTTTGATTCAGGCAAAATATATTTTACTCGTAAACAAATAGATATTGAGTCGTATGAACACGACGTTATGTATGTTAATGTAGATTTTCTTCTACTCTTGCGTCAAAATTAAATAACTAAATTTAATATTTTTAATACCTAAGAACAAAAGTAAATTGCACGGAAGATCAAAGAAACTATATAGTTAATCGTTTCACAACGGAAATAGTGTATATTGCCAAAAGAACGCGGAAAATATATTCTCAATTTAGCGGTTCAAACCGGTTCGAACCGGTTTGATCCGTTATTTTCTGCTCCCCGGAACTGAACCGGAACCGAACCGAAAGCCGTGAACCCGAACCGGAACCGAACCGATAAAAATTTCGGTTCGACATCCTGGTACAAATAGAAGAGCTCATGTCCCAAGGTAACGTAAAAGTGCCATGTTCCGAAAGAGTATAACAGAAACATAATTTTCCTCAGAAATCGTACATTGCCCATATATCACTGATAGCAAGGATGATGACGCCTCATTTTCACCTCGAACACAATGCACACGTTCCTAAACAATTCTTTGACACCCACCCACACATACGCACACGCACACACACGCACGTACGCAATAAACATGGCTGCTAAGGGTGGATGAAAGCAAACTAAGGTTTCTCATATTGATAATAACTGAGGTCGATCCCCACCCCTACCCGTGTAGCTCTATATGAACATCGTACAGGCGAATGATTGAGTATGATTATTAACGTGTACGTATGCAGGTTAAAGACCTCAGACTATCTATGCTGGAAAAAGCGGTGGAGAAACTGCATCGTGACGTCGCCAGTGGGAGGAGCCTAATCTCCATCGCCAGCAAACTACATCGGAAGAGAACTGCACCGTGACGTGTCCGGTGACGTCGCCGAACAGAGGCGATTGAGTTGAAACTACATCGTTCTTTTTTTCCCCACAGGGAATTTCGGAGAATCGCCGAGTAGGCTAGCGTACACTAAAGAGCACGTGGAGCGAAAGCTCGCGCTGCAGAACCCAGGGATCCTGGGTTCAATCCCCGCTCCTGCCCGTTTCGATCTGCTGGATGAGCATCGTACCGGCGTACGGTCGTGTACTGCGCGATGCACGTTAAAGAACCCGGGCTAGCAGTCGTACTGCACTGGCTAAATTGCTTATCTACAGTGGGTAACAATGTCGCCATGTTCAGGCAGACTAATCTCCTGCTGTATAAACAACTAACGACCAATTTTACTTTTTGACTATGTTTGACTGCGTTAGTGCAACTTCTCTCGTGCTTCACGAGAACGAAGAAATGTTCCTTCGGGGTTAAATTTGCGGTGAAGTAGGAAGCAAAAAAGAAGACAAGAGAATATTTCCCTCAAGTTGGGTTCGTCGTAGAAAAGGGGGAAAAAGAAAATCAGTTGTTAGTCCCAAGGTGTGTAGGTATTTTCTTTATGTGTATATTTATTCTAGTTCAGCTGGCCTGACCTGAAGTAGTTGCTTTAAAAAAAAGCATATATATCTCTCTCTCTCTACCTGAAGTATGAACGAATTAGCTCAACTTAAGCCTGCTAACGTTGCTTGCTTGGCTTTTCGCTGAGCCAAATCGCTTATATGGGGTGCACTCAAATGAAAACGCAATCGTGTTAAATCGTGTAAAAGTATTTAGAATATTTATCGCTAACGCCGCTGAACTTGCATCGCTCAAAGAACTTCCTTTTTATGAGCGCCTTCTGTGCTTGAGTTTGTTGGAAACACAGCCACTTCGATCCGAGGCAATCGATGATAGCGTTGCTGACATCACCACGTACGCGACTCACAGAGCACTGGAGAACACCAATGTTTTCGTCGCTCCCGACGGTTCCCTGGAAGCCGCCAGCGGCGTAAAAGCGTAGAGCTGCGAGGACTTGTTGTTCGACCGTCAGCACACGGGGCCCTTCACGACAACGCTGGAGCTTTCCGCGAAGCTGGTCACACAGCCAGCGAGGCACCCTTTTGGTCAGCCGGTATTCGCCCACAAACCTCACATCGCTCGTCTCTAAGCATCCCGGTGATCTCTAAAAACTCGATCCGCTGGCGAACCCAACAGTAGAGACGCAAATGTTAGGGCATAGGCTATGATTAGGGTCGCCATCTTTTACGATGCAGATCGATCTTCGGCTTCGCATCGACCACTCAGTTAACTGTATCGTCAAAATGCATCGTGACGACATTTTGACGTCACCGCCAACTGCATCATTTTACGAGCATAGCTCGAACTGCATAGGGAAAAACTACATTTCAACGCCATATCACGTGACCCGAGAGAAGAGCCAATCAGCGCCCGATGCAGTTATCTACATCATTCAGTTTGCGTTCCACCATAGATAGACAGGCCAGCAGTAGTACTGCACTGGTACTGCACTGCGTAAACTTCTCACTAAACAGCGGTTATACCCAACGCCCATGAAAACTGGCTAACTTCCCATTGCAAAAACAAACGCACAGCACAATTATTAAAGACGTTTAGCAAACCGTTATCGTGTTCCGCGTATACCGCACTATGCGGGAGTCTGAAGCATGCTTTTAAGCGCGCGCCCTGAGGTCACGGTAAATCACTCCGGGCGCGGGCTTCAAAGCATGTTTCAAAGGCTCCGGTAGCGTGGTATACGCGAAAGAGAAATGGCAGTAATGCCATTACAGTACTAGAAATACAGTAATTAAAGTACTTTTTGAAGTAATGATAATGTAATGAATTACTTCTCTAGGCTAGTAATTTAGTAATGAAATGAATTACTTTCAGACAGTAATTTCGAGAAAATTACTCATTACCTCCTCCTTCTCCTCTTCCTCCGCTCAATCTCCAATCTCGTCCGCTCGTCCTGTTCGCCTTCCTTTTTTGGCCTCTTCTTTGGTAGCGCTTTTAATTTTTATGTCGTGAACCAACTCGTTCGCTTCGCCACTCTAGTTCATTTTGTTCAATCTCCTCCGGGAGAGAGGGGGTGGGGTCACCAGACCTTGGGTCACGTGACCTGGACGGGTCACGTGACCTGGGGCATTGGACCAGGGGGTCCCGTGAGCTCGGGGGGGGGGGGGGGGGGGTACGTGACCTCGCGGTTACGCCGACGGCGACGCCGACGCCGGCGCCGCTCAAGCCGGAAACGGGCCCCTAAGAGCTGCGCTCTAAAAATAAAGTGCCGCAAAAGAAAACGCAAGCAATATTTAGGTTTTAAAAGTGCTGCGCATCAAACCGATTACGAAAAATAATTGTTTATCACGTGATCCTGTCGCGGTTTACCAGGAATGCAGTCGACATCAACTTCAAGGGCTCCGGTTGTTTATCGTGTGATCAAGAACACCGTTTACTACAGGCACCTTCAGCTAAAGGGCCTAAGGTAAAGGTACCTTTACACTGCCTTGTGAATTGTGTATAAGATGGCTAAAATCTGGCCTGTTGTGGTAATGATCAAGTGAAGCGAACGAAACAAGGGGAAACGAAAACTAAAGGTCGGTTATGGTGGTGCCCATCCGGGGCTTTTGCAAAGCGTCTATAAACGGCTCCGATCTCGCCGGTATTAGACAATAGACTGACCCCACTAAACATTCGGCGTATCTGTGACTCCGCGATAACCTTAGTTCACAGCAGGCAGACGGTCGTGCACGCGAGGGCCTGTGCCGTCTCGTGCTGTACACGCGCAGAGCTTCGGCGACGTTGTCGCACGTGGAGAAAGACTAAAGTTCCTTCGATGCATTCCGGCAGCGGTGGCGTAGTCAAACAGGCTGGTGAGATCGGTCTGTAGCAGACATAATTACCCGACCGCTGCAGCGTACGGGTGAACCCAGCTTTGGCAAGCTGGCAATTGCGTGGGCTTCTCGCACGAGCAAAGACATGGCGGCGGCCAATGGCCCTGCTTGCAATCGTCTATGGGTAGTATCATAGCCTCCTCTATACTGACAAAGCCTGGCAGGTCGCCACGAGACGCGGCCGCCGAAGTGGAAAGGTAGAGCGCCAGACAACGGATGAGAGGAGAGCCATGTAACGGGCGCCACGCTGCAGCGAGACGCCGAAACACACTTCTCCCGAGCGAGGGAATGTCCCCTCGTGCTCCTCGCGTTCCTCGCGCTACCGCTTCTTTTCTCGTCGGGTTTGAAAACCACGTTTCAGGTCCTCGCCGCTGCAAAAGCTGTGCGAGAAATGCTCTCTCCTAACAGACCCTCGCGCTCCAAATCTGCGACCAGGCACTCTACAGCTCCGTCGTCGAACTGACAAGCTTTGAGAGTAAAGAGGAAACTATAATAGTATTCACCAGCAGCCATAGCTCTGTGCGCGTCTGCTGTGCGGGTGTCGACAGCGAGTTTCCACATTTGTTTTGCAAAATTCATTTCGCCCCACGAAGATTGCTGGTCTTAGCAGCCTACTTATGGAAGCTCGTCCTGAGCATGCGCTCTAAACATCGCCCTCAAATATGGCGTCCAGTGAATATACCCCATATAGCTGGCCATAGCAAATTGAATGGTTGCATTTCCTTAGCTTTAGAGGCCATGTCCTTTTCTATAGCTGGCAATAAACAATTTAATGGACGCGCGTTTCTAGCTTCGAAGACACACTTTTTTATAGCTGACTACAGGCAACAGACATTATTCATTAGTAGCCCCACTTCTGGGCGGCCGCTAGAACTATCGAGCCTCCGCGCCATTTTCGAGGCTTCTCCACCGTCTTCGCTCGATCTGCATAGCGTTCTAGCTCTTTGGGTATTATTTTACTACTCAAGTAGCACATTTCCTCGGCTTGGGCTTGCGCCAGATTAGTGCGAGCTAAAGCCAACTTGACTGAAGCCTGGCCCCAGCTCGCGCCAAACTGGCCCAAGTTTGAGCCGGGGAAGTGTGCTGGTAGGGTAGGCTGTGGTGGAGGCCTGAAGTATATCGAAATGAATTATACTAGAGAGCCTGGTTTCGAACATTACCGAAACGACACCAAAAATGTAGTCAGAGAGAAAACTGATGGTCGCATAACTCGTGAGAAGCGATGCAAAAGGTAGCCTCGTGAAAGAACCATGAGCTGCGGTTATTCCGGTGTCCTTTTTGTTGCTCTCGTTTCGGTTGCTGTAGATGGCAATAATATGCGAAGCAGTTTCACCCAGCCATCAATACTGTAATGGGGAGCTTCATATGTCAAGAGAACAGACCTTGTGTAACGATTGCGGTGCTATGCTACGCTGTGCGTTTTCTTCGCCTCCTGATAAAAGTAGTTGGAGCGGCGCGGGATTACATTTCTTTCTTTTTGTGCGGTCGTTATTGGATACAGGATCCTTAAAAGCCCACTTTGCTTTTATAATAAAGACACACGTCGTCTTCCAGCAGCAGAGAGAGTCTGTCTGTTTCCTTTGGCAGCCGTTCCGTCGTCGAACCGCCGGAAACGTAACACCTTGTTCCAGTAAGCTTCTGTACAGACGTGCACTCCCTCTCCTGGCCTTGCCTTCCGCTGCAGCAATTTTTGCGGGGCGAAATTCCGATCGACCAAAATGTTCAACACCTCTTTACACGTCTTTCATCGCTTTGTTTGCGATTATTCCTTCGGTATACGGTAGTATGGATCATAAAAGAGAGCGAAGATCAATACAGCAGCAGGATGGCAATATATTCTGATGAGCGGAGGCAACTTGAACTGCCCTTGAGCTGTAGTTCGAAGACAACTCCGCAGACGGTGCTCGTTAGCTGAAAATGGTCCATTTGACAAAACCCGCGGTAAAAGCAGGCCGTGCGGTCCCTGCTAGTTCGCCTCTTGAATATTCCCTGGACAATATTTCAAAAATTCGTTGTAAAATCATTGACTGAAAAGCGAAACAAGCACAATCCGGGCATTTACTTCAGTCGGCTTCCTAGTTCTCTGTTCATTGAGCAGTGAAACACAGCTGTAGTGCTGCATCACTTTCCTATACCAGCGCTCTGCCAGTCACATCAAACATGGGCCGCCCTGTTTGAGGCTACGGTAGAAGGTTGACGCAACGTCGGACAGATGGCGCACAAATCTGAATAGGGTCTATTGTATGATCGCGTGTCTATAGGTTTAAAGACGTAAACCCATCTATAGCTGGCTATAGAAAATTGAATGATTGCCTGTATTTAGGTTTACGGACGTAACTCTTTTTTAGCTGGCTACCGACAATTTAATAGTTGCACAATCGAAGCGGTTCGTAACAAAGCATTGCGCTTCACTGTCAACGAATGAGGAATAATGAGTTCTATCATCAATTTGTACAATAGATCGAAAGTTAAGCTTCTTTCATTCCGTCGCAAAATTAATCGTCTAAAGGTTTTATATACCATTGCACAAGATTCATCTCGCCTTTGATTGAAGAGATTTATGCAGTTGAATACACTTTGTCATACACAACATTAGCATTCGAACACAATTGCGGTGCCTTACAGCAGAATTAAATGTTTAAAAAAACTTTTTTTTCGCGCCCATCGTCAGCAAGGGGAATAATCTTCCCACCAACATTACCGATGCCTCGTCCCTTCAGGAATTTTGCTTCAGCATTTCAGCGTTTTTTCTCAGCTGTGCAGTCCTACGTCTTTTTCTTTCTTTCGCTTGTGTGCAACTAGGATTTCTCGTGTGTATGATCTGTATGCCCCCTCCTGCATTGTCTGACATTTGGCAGCCAGAATTACGTATAAATAAATATATAATCGAGTCCCTTTGAATATGTTGACATATCTATAGCCGGCTATTGAAGATTGAATAGTTTGATGCGTATGGTTTTGGGTAAATGCAGATATCTATAGTCGGCTAAAAAAATGTTCTGGCTATAAGTCTTTAGCCGAAGTTCCATAAAAGTTTTATAGCTGACTATAGCTTGTCCCGAATATTTTCATTGCTGAATATATAGGGCAAAAAAGGTGATAGCTAATCGTAGGATTGTCTATAGTTTCTTGTGCATAATTTTTGTATGGGCAACCAACCAAGTTCCAGCGGATTTATTGTAGCCCACAACAGCCAAGTCTAGTCAAGTTCTACCCATACCTATGGCTTTACCTTCCGAGTTAACTGTGCTGCCATAACCAGACTGTATATAAAAAAGTTTAAGGCTCGAGATGGTGTGGCCGGCGCCGAAATTCTCAAGATGGCGGCGTCTTAAAAAAAAAGAGGTGTATAGCTAAAAGCAACTTTGGCCGAAAGAAAACCCTAGAGACTTCCAAACATACTCCACACAAAAAAAAAGTAATTCATAAAGCCTAAACCCAAACCTTTTTCTACAAAAGAAGAGAAGTCAGATGTGAAATAAAGTATTTTCGACGTTCTCGCAAAACGACGTGTGACTCCATCCGTTTCTCGGTTACACGAGGCAACAAAAGAGTGCGCCTTCAAGAATGTTTCAAGTCACTTAGTAGGAAACGGGATACTAAAAGCGAGAATAATTTAAAAACAAGAAAATCTTTCATAGCAAACACAGTCTACCTCCCCTTAACGTAAAATTTCCGAATAGCAATTGTTTTGGATGTGTAGCACCGCTCACTCGTAAGGGACGCTCGAGGACCCGGGGTTTACTCACAAAGAATTACACCAAGATTGTCCGCATTATATGCGTTTATCTTTAGCTGAACATATTACCTATAGGCTCTGTCCGGGTTCTTCCAATAGCATCCACGTTCTGGTCGCCACTGGCAACTTCTGACTCGACGAATGAACATGATGCAAGGCCCCAGAGAAAGGTTCTGTAAAAAATATGTATAAGAGTAAATACGCGGGCCGTTATCAGGCCGGCCATCCGTATAAAAAAGAAACAAAAATTTCGTTCGTATTACGTTACTTTGTCTGCGCCCCGTTTATTGTGCTAACCTAATATAGTGCCCCTCATAAAAAAAAGGAAAATGGCAGGGATATTTAAAATTGTTTACGTGTAGTAATGCGAAGGCACTCCTACACGTACTGCATTCCTATAAGCAGCGGGCCACGTCTTCCTTTTCCACATGGCGCGTCGGCTGTGACATCACGATCACCCTCCCCCCCCCCCCCCCCCCCTGCTCAGGCGATGCACCCCCGCAGTTACCTGCATCGTCAACGTGCATCGTGACGACATTTTGACGTGACCGCCAACGGCATCATTTTACGAGCATTGCTCGAACTGCATAGAGAAAAACTACATTTCAATGTCACGTCACGTGATCCAAGAGAATAGCCAATCAGTGTCCGATGCAGTTTTCTACATCATTTAGTTTGCGTTCCAGCATAGATTGACCGAACTAATGCGGAGGGCAAGTTCGTCTGCTCCTTGCGCAGAGGGTAGCGGTGACGTCAGAACGCCGAGCCCTGATTGGCTGATAGACCCCCCTATCTGAGCGTCGTCTGCTTCTTTGCAACGTCGTCTGCTCGCAACGTCGTCTGCGTCTGTCTTACCTTTCCTGCGACTTTCGGGAGTGCAGAGGCCAGATTCACGAAACGATCTTACGCCCAAAATGTGCGTAAGACAAAACTTAAGAACAAATTCGTATTCACGAAACGAAATTTTCGTAAGTTTTGCGCAGGTTACGGCGAAATCCTACGACAGCTCCGAAGCTGTTACGCACTTCTTACGATCAAGTCAGCATGGCCGACAGCGTCGCGGTCGCGACGACCCACGGACGTTTATGTTTCTACGTGAGCTTCTCACGCGTCCTGACTTCAAGCAGCAATAAAAAAAGAAAAAATTATTTGAAACAGAGCACGACGAACAAGAACGCTGGATCCACAGACACCGGGGAAAAGCTCCAACGGCGACGATTCCACCGAACGCGACCAAACGAGCTGGGCAGTTAGGCCTAGCAGGCACTCCGCGACTCGGCGAGCGTCTGCCCACGACCGGCTGACGTGCTGAATGGAATATGCCCGCGCGACCCTTGTGAACCCTTCCCGTGTTATACTTTGATCGCTGACCTCAATTTTAGATTAAGAGGTCAATTTCTTCCTCTTGTTATCTCCTTGTTTCCCGAGGCAACGGTGACTCTCGCCGGTGAAAAAGCGGCGAATCTCCGACAGACGCATTAAAGGTAAAGCAGCCATCGCTTTGACTAGCAGACGTAAAGCAGACGACGTTAACTGCGCCAACCCGCCGGTGCCGTTAAAGAGTGAGGGGTCTCGCCGCACACGAATGGAGGTAAAAAGTATTTGGGAGGGAACTTGCGGACACAAAGCAAACAAACCTCGGCGCCCCGGGACACCTCGCCAGTGAGTCCTTTGACTTTCCTCCTTGATGCGCGTCTGCTAGGGTTTAGACGAAAACAACGTACCGCTCGAGTTATTTCGTCTGCCCTCCCTTAAAGGCCAAGTCGAGTTCGCTCCGAAAGTCGCAGGAAAGGCAAGACAGACGCAGACGATGTTGCGAGCAGACGACGTTGCAAAGGAGCAGACGACGCTCAATAGGGGGTCGCGATCAGCCAATCAGGACTCGGCGTTCTGACGTCACCGCTACTTCCTTTCTCATGCGCAGAAGACGAAAATGAGCCCACTTGCGAGGCGTATAGTGATCGCAACGTCGCCATTTCTCCCGCAGCGGCCACTCCGGGATCTGCGCTGCCGCATGTGGCGGTCCAGGTCGAGTCGCGCAAGTGTCGGTGGCGCCAACTCGCATTGTCATTTGGCAGTGATAATATAAAATAACTTCCATGTTTTGACTTATCACTAAAGGGTGGCGCTGTTATCGTCTTTAGTTTGGTCTTGGTGGACGCTGGTGGTCCGGGTTTCAAGGATTTTAAGAGAGGGCCAATGCGCCACATAAACGCCAAAAAATAAATCCGAAAACGAGCGCCAAATTAGAGAGTTGTTTTCACCGAATTCAACATAACATCATTCATACTAATTTTAGATTGTCTTTTGTTTTTACCTGCATTGATTTGCTTTTTTATTAATTATGATTTGTAAACTAACAATATTTGCTAAGAGCATATGTCTCACGTTTTAATATTTATTCTTTATTTTTAAGCTCGTTATTTGCATTGACGCTGCAAGCGGGAAAGGTAAGGACGCCGCGCTGCGTTGCAAAAACCCCTATTCTATTCAGAATGCGAATTCGCCGGCTTCTCGAACAGGGGTTGCGATGATGTGGCATCACCGGGCTCTCACTGGCTGATCGAAAAAAAAACAACGAAACAGTGGGTATATCTCAAAGCATCTAGCATTGAGGTCTATCCATCTTCCTTTCAATGAAAGCCAATAAGAACTCAGCGTCCTTCTGACGTCATCACAACTCCTCTGCAAGAACCAGACACCTTGCTCTCCGCTTATGCCGTTGACATCAACCTATACTTCGTTTCAGCTTCGGTCCGAGCGCGGCCGATGTTATGGGCCGAAGGGCCAATCAAACACCCCAAAAAGCGCAGCGTCATGGCGTGCTCTCTGCGCGTGATAAGACTGGCCGGCGGAGGAGCACGCACAGAGAGACGGCGAATACCTGCTGGTTCTATCAACTGCAGAGAGCACGCCATGACGTTGTGCCTCTTTCACTTTTTGATTGGCCCTTCGGCTCATAAGATCGGCCGCGCTCGGACCGAAGCTGAAACGAAGTATAGTTGCGTTTCGGTCCCTCAATATTTCGGAGGAACCCAACCGTTGGGGGCCCCCTTTTCTAGAACTCTCTAATGTGAAAGGGAGTACATACGCGCTTTTGCTTCCCCGTTTCCACAATGTTTCTCAGTAAAAGTATTTAAATGCATCACTAGCGTTTTTGTATTACTGTGGCCACCACCGAGTCAAGCTGAATTGTTTTCGACTGATTGCGTATTCACACGGTGGACGAATCTTAGGAACCAGGTACGTGAACCAGAGAAATTTGCGTGTCACGTGACCTTGAGATAATTACGGAGAAATTAGTAGGTGCGCGTGACGTTCGAGGACCTTGAAATTGACGTCTCGTCACCTATATATCTGCAAGATTTAACGGAAGAATTCACATTTTGTGGCCTCAGCACCAACCCGGTTTCTCTGCTAGATTTATCTGCGGAAATCGATGTCACGTGAATTTACGTGACCTATACAACCATTCAGTTTCCTCGCTAAATTTAGCGGAAAAATATACGTCACGTGACGTAACCTGACTTTACGTGACCTACACACTAAGCAAAGTGACGGCAATTGACCTACATGTTTCATGATTTACGCCGGCATATTTCTTACGTTTCATGAAATTTCCATTTTTAGTGTCGAGACGGTCAAAACTATTTGTGTTGCCTGACGCTCTACTGTAATCATTTAAAAAGTGAGACTGTCGGTTTCGCTGTCACTACCATCGGTATAATAAATCACCATCCTTCCACTCGTTGCACCTGTAGTAAGTTTAGTTACTTCAAGTGCAACCGCGTTTTCCAAACGCTCCAACTCTTCATAAACCCGCTGATGTAGTGGTATTCGATGACGATCAGCATTTTTTTGTTTAATTTTTAATCTTATGTTTTTTAAAAAAAAACTAAAAGTTAATTACCAAGTTCTTGTTCAATTTTCGGTATCTCGTGATAATGAGCCTTCTCTTTTATGTTAGCCTTACCGCATTACTCACCTGAACAAACAAAATAAATAAAGCGATCGTCTTTAAAAAGATCGGTAACGCTTAAGAAGACACTTTATGCACACTTGTCAAACATTTGGAATGGTTTCATTTGCTCGTATACTAACGAATGGGTAAGGAGATTGTGCTGGGGGAGCCGCAAATAACAAGTGTCAATTTACAGTTCTTACAAGGTACTTTGTGGGAATCACAAATAGTTTGCTAAAAGTCATCTTTGAATATCCGGTACAGTTGCTTTTGATGCGCTGATTACTGCTTGCACTCACTTGGGAAGAAAACCTATATTTCAAGAAGTGAACGCCTGCCCGCCCCTGGCGTCCCTTTTTCGTTCTTGCTAGAAGACTTTCAGTTTGAAAAACACGATGCGGACGAAATCGTTAAGTTCAATATTTTCGCGAAAACAGCAACAAATTATTTTGGTCTAATATATGAGATAATATTTCAGCGATTTGTTAATGAGGTAATTTTTTAGAGAAATCGGTACCACGAAGAAGAAAAACCACCGGAGTGCCTCTTTAAGACCACACATAATTTGTTTCTCCAGATTGCCCTGGCAAAGAAACAGACAAGAAAGAATGGCAGCCTTACCCGAGCAAGATGCCAGTCCCTGCGAGAGCCATCACAGAACTGTGGCCACTAACTCTATCCAGAGTTCTCGAAAGCTCCGCTCATCTAATCTAATGCGGGGGAGCGAGCGATTGCTAATGCGGGCTATCCTTACTGACTCACTGAAGGCTGCCGCTCTCTCCCTTCTTTGTGAGATTTCATTCGCTCACGTCTTCGACAAAGCCTTGATCTGACAGCCTGGAAGTGTCTGGAAACTTACCGATATCTTTGTGGAAAAGTTTCAAATACAATGAATGCACAAATCGGAAGTGTGAGCATTCCGCCGGCTTTCAAGGACCTATACGAAAGCATTTAATAACCAATCGCTGTTTCTTCCAAGCCTCTTTCGTAGATGGGGCTCAAGTATTAAAGAATTGATGTAATATTGAAGTTGCAGAGCTGCACACGCTGGTTTATATCGGTTATGTATGGTCAGATTGAAGCATTTACATTATCTTCAGTTTGAAAGCCTCAAACACGCCTACTTTTGCGCGGAACATGTGTTGCGCCAATCACTGCAAATTACGGCGGGAATGAATATTCCCTTTGATGGTATCTCGGAGTTTTGGTCTGCCTCTCCAGTTTTTTCACCTGCGACCTTCCTGCGCAGGCGTATTCGCTTTGGGTAACAAAGGGGGGGGGGGGGGGGGGGCTGCACAGAGTGGCATACCATGTAAAATGTTTAATGTGTCGTTTAAAAGCTGCCTGTCTGCTTATGTTTATAACAACGCACCCCATGAATCGGAGTCACAGCTTAAACAGCTGACGATGGTAAGAAGCCTCTGTTCCCAACGTCGTTAGAAGCGTCCTATTAGCAAGGTTTGTAGATTAGGGCAAGCTGGGAAAAAAACAAGCTTGTACCATGGCGATGGAGCGGGACCCGGTAGTAGGCGGCAAACCGGTGGCACTGCAACCAAGATAGGATCTGTTCCCAGGCGTCTTGTGCAAGCTCCTTTCTTGAAAAACGTTGGCAAGCGTCTGACCGCGAGCCGGCTAGAAAGTTTAAGCGCATAGATGCTCATGAATATAGCATGTCGAATGTAAAAGTGCCTACAGAAGTAATGTAAGTGTTATTGTATCATCCCTCGTCTGCTCGTAAGAACCGTTGGCATCGTACATTTCTGTGGAAGAAGCTTCAAGCGCGTACGGTTGTTAAAGTTTATCGGTGGTGAGAATATGCTCGTCAGAAACTCATGATACTAATAGGGAGTTTTAGAATAGCGCACGCTAAAGCTTTGCGTACGCAAAGAATAGCGTCGTCGCCACTGCGCATGCTCCGAACGCAAACCAGGTTTTGCGCTTTGCGTGCGCAATTTCAGCGCGCGCTATTTCTCGGAAATAGCGTGCGTACGCAAAGAGTCTTTGCGCTTCTCCAAGGAGGATTCGTGATGGGAAGTTGGCGAAAGCCAAGACGAGCACAGTTGAAAAAAATGGCGGCTTCCAGGATTATGTCGGCGGCTGCTTTGGCGGCGTCGTGAGTGCGACGTCGGCGGCATCCTCGCGACTGCAATTTTCAATACGGGACGACATTGTACTCGGTTTGGCAGCGATCACCGGCAACTTGATGCTTGCGACGCGCGAACATTTCACGGCGAAGGAACGATGTGCGAAGGTCAGTACACGAGACCTCTTTTGCGGAGGCGACGCAAGCGGACACGACCGGTCAACCGCTCGCGTTGTGTTCTCATGTTTAAACAAATTAAAATGCTACTCTGGACCAAAAAACTCGTTTTCTTTTAAAGTTACATCATTTCGTGTGTGAAATAAAAATTTGACTATCTTGGTGGCGTCGCAAGCGCGAGATGCTTAGGCTTTTGCGTCGCGGCGGAGAAACGCTATTCTAAAACTCCCCTGCGTCGCGTGCGCTAATACAAGCGCTAAATTTAGCGCTAGCGTGCGCTAAAATTGCGTACGTTGTTCTAAAACTCCCTAATATATGATTTGGACATTTAATGTAAACTGGTAGCTTAATAGAGACAACCGTGCAGAGAAGCAAAACTTTTGGGGGTGGGTTAAAATGTCCTGAACCCCCCCCCCCTTTTTAACAGCAACATCCTGCATATGCCTCTGAATGCAAGCCGCACACTGATAAGAATAAGGCGTACAATGGTATATTTTTCCAGGCTGCTACCCACACCGTTGCCACTCGACAGGTAGAGTGAATGGTTGTGCGCACGCACACCGCGGAATACTTCTACGATCGTAGTACTTGCACTATATTATTGTATTAAACTACAAACGTAAACATTGTTTAAAGAAATATTTTAATATTCATTTGAAAGGAACTGCTATACATATCTTTAAATTCTAAATGTCGAAATATTGCAAGAACACGAAACGCAGTCATCGAAATGTTAGAGAGGCTTCTTGGGACATTTGGTACGCCGGTTACCCCACCACGGCCATTGCTGGGCTTTCTGCAAGCATATCAGTTGACGGTGTCATTAAATACTTTACTAGGAAAAATTCATTCTCCTCCATTCATTTATGTCAGCGCACCCACATTGCCAAATACCCTCCTAGCGGTGTAGATACAACGCATCTGAAGGAATGCATGAGAATCGCACCGTTCACACTTTCGAGCAGTGACGCCGCGCCAAGTGAGAGAGCTACCGCGTGGACACTAATATACCGGGTTTGCTGAGACAGCAGAGACGGCTGTCTTGCCTAGTGCTCTGTGTGTTCGAAACCATAAATCGCAACAGCCTCCTATCGTTGCCATTTATCTTCCCAATTCAAAAGAAATACTGAAACCTGAGCTAAATCATGCACAGCTTACTTTCCCCAAATAATTATGTTTTGTTTAACTTGTCTTTCTGATTAAGTGTGGCACATCTGTTTCAGTTGGAAATAGAATGGGCTGATGTAAAACCTATCACTCCATGGTAAATCTCAGATATTCTTCCTCACCAGCTTGTCGGCTTGCTAAAAATGAAATCAGGTGGTTTTATCTCGGTATCGAGAAAAATATTTGGTAAGGCTAGTGCAAGCAGGTGCCCTAGTCTAGCCTGAGCAAAACTTTCTCACGAGACTTCCTTAGATAGACCGACTGAGTTTCTGTCAAACAATCCAGCCAATAAGTAGGTCTTGGATAAACCGAATCAAGCTTTATCGTTCCACTGACACGAATGCAAAGTAAAATCACCAATCGTCTGAATGCTCAGGTAGCCGTAACCTGCCAACTCGATATCCTGCATCAACAGTTTTAAAGACAAGCATTGTACGGTGAGGTCCACATCAATAGTAGCTGGCGTTCCTATGACACTGCGACACGGCAAGACCACCGTGACATGACACGACCCGATGTCGCATTGCGATGACGCGGCCGGCGCAAGCAAGGTCTCGCAAGAATCAACACTTCACGCGGCATACAAGCGGAAATGTCAAACACATATGTTGGTCATTCAACTGTAGTGAGAGCTGTGTGCACATTGAATGTTATTGTGTTCTGCAAAGTTTCTGCGAGCACCGTGAGTAACATGGAAGACATTGTGATATCTCAATTTAAACAGCGATCCGACAGAGCATTAGGAGCAATGCTAAGGATTCCGAAAAGCGGCGCAAAAGCGCTGAAAGATACCCAATGCACACTGCGGTCTTGCGGCATTATTGGTTTGGCTACCAGTTGCCTTATAATGCTGATACCACATTCACTGCCTACTGCTATAGTAAAGAGTAGATGCCATCTAGAGCCAACTGAGCTGTTCTATTCAGACATTCAGACGGTACATGACAATACGTCGTCATGTGAAACCATGACGATACGTAGATGCATACACATGATACTGCTTATAACGAAAACAATAAAAAGAAAAGAGTTTTCGCTAATTATGCAAGAAACGTTCTCGAGCAAGAAAAAGAATAAAGCAAGACGGATGTGAAGGTGGAAAAATCACGGGCGTGAAATTGGGTAGAGCTACTCGTTTCAAGCGCGAGAGTGCGATTTCGGAAAAGTTTTTCATTTACAATAAGGCAGTGTTAGTATGTGTCCGATAACATTGCATAATACGTTCAGGCAGCCACACCGACAGGGAACGGTTTATACATGCACATGCAGGTTCGTCCTCCCCTGGATTTAAATATGGGACGCGCGATATTTGAAGTATCGTTCGATTGCCACAAGGCAGTCCTATTTTGCGACGACTAAAATTGTTTAGCGGGTTCAGGAAATGTTCTTTAATTAATACACTGTGAAAAATAACAGCTCTAAAAAGATGAGGACCTGTGAAAGAAGACACGCACACACACACACACACACGAAGAGCGCACTTGCAATAGGATTTTAGTTCGAATTGATCAAACAGGAAAAATCATATATGAATTATCAACACAAATGCCCATATCATGTACGCACATCGCCCTACTACTCTACACTTATTCTTATTAGCTTGGCCTGTGAAAGGGCTGTGAACACGGTACTTCTGAATCATAGAGGGCAATCGACGTGGCGGGAACGCATGTTACGTGACCGGATTTCTTTATAAAATACGCTTCTGAAATTTCCCTTGTGAAGTCGAAATTCCCTTTTCACTTCGAAAATAAATTTCCGACCAGCAAGTCGGCTCTATTAAGTCGCCTACATGTTTATTATTTAAAAACACGATGGGATAAATTAGTGCAGAGGCGTTCCCACATGGGATGGTCGACGGATGCGCTGTGTGCAACAAGAGCGCCAACGCAGCAACGGCTTTGCGAAGCCGTTGCTGCTTTGACACTCGAAAAAAAAAAAAATGGTCCTAGAATTCCCAGAGCAGATTTTTTCTGAGCTATATTTTTGGACTCGGAGAAAAAATAGAAAGAAAAAAAAAAAAACGTGTACGGAGTAAAAAAACGAAATGCTATATTTCATAAAAAAAACAAAAAAAAAAACATATTTTTTGACAATCTCGTTTTTTTTAATAATTTCTACCTTCTTCTTTATTTCATTGCTGTCTCCGTCGCCTAGCATAATATAGCCCGCTAAAACAACTCGTCCAGGAAAACCTATATTTAAAATTTTCATCATTCCTCCTCTCTCTTTCTCCCTCTCTCTCTCTCTCTTGTTCGAGCTCTTTTCCTTTACTTCGTCTATGATTATGTCTCTTGTATAATTTAAAGCCATAATTTTTTGCTTATTTAAGTCAAGACTTGCAAGTACAATCATGTCAACTTGCTTGCATTCTCACACGGTGCGTTCTCGCGCCCTTGAACAAGGGGGGGAGAAAAAATAAACTATAACCCTTGGACAAGGCGGAAGAAAAAAAAAAGAAAGCACCCCGTTCACTCACTCTGAACATCGACTTTTGCATGACGCGCAAATATGCAGCTCTGCTTGCCCCCCGTCTCAGGTAAGCTTTGTTCTTACGGACCATTTCAGAACCTGCCGCACTTAAACCTGCTACTTCTGTTCCCCATGTGCTGATGCATTCTAGAAAGAGCAGGATATTTGTGAAGCTCGTTCTTCGACACGATTAGTCCTAGTGCGCAATGCAGCCCTGCGATCTAAGGGGCTAGGTCTTCCTTCTTAATTTTCAAAACTCCTCCGTAACGGATCTTCGATGTGCGAGTATATTTTCTATCGAAATACGGTGTTCCTCGAGGGCAAAGTTGCCATTTTTACTTTAACCGGAATCATAAACTATTCATTGCGATATGTAAAATAACGAATGTCACGCTATAGGCCCGTACTATCACAATCAATATGACCCCTCAGTACTATCAGCACCCCCTGGCGGTTGCTCTTTCAAGTATAACTGCACGTTGCTGCTGAGACATATCGTTTTTAGTGATCGCTGCACCACTCTGCACTTCCGGGTCATCAGCGAGAAGCGGTCGGCGAAACCGCGAAACTGTCCACCAGTGACGAAGCCCATTTTTTGCTAGCAATGTTCCAGCAGAAATAACTTCTTTTAAATATTTCTAGCGTCATCTTTTTGATTAGGAAGTTTTAGTAGATGATTCCAATTTCTTCGATAACAACACCCGATACTTCACCGACGCCTTCAAGCATGCCTCACATTGTTATCGGAAGTAGCGAACCAATCAACTAGGACTGCTTGTTATTTCTTTCGCGTGAGTTTCGCTAGAGCAAAGGGCGACCAATGCGGACAGGCAAGAAGTTAGCGCGGTGCGAGTGTGGCTGTTACTCTTCATCAAAGAAAACCGCGCAAAAACAAAACAACAAAAGAGCAACAACGATGAGGACGTTTTGTGTA
Source organism: Ixodes scapularis (assembly GCF_016920785.2). Lineage (NCBI taxonomy): Eukaryota > Metazoa > Arthropoda > Arachnida > Ixodida > Ixodidae > Ixodes > Ixodes scapularis. Next base: position 79,254,050 of record NW_024609882.1, read on the forward strand.
TTTCTTCGTCGTCATCGTCGTTTTTTTTTTTTTTTGTGCTGTTTTTCGTGATTAAGAGTATCATCCACGTTCACACCACGTTAACTTCGTGTTTGCGGGCATTGGTGGTTTTTTGCTCTCGAAAAACCCTTGCGGAGGAAATAATAGGCAGTCTTAGTTGATTGTTTTAATACGTCCGATAACAATATTTTGCATGCTTAAAAGCGTCGGCGCGTTGTCGGGTACTGTTATCACAGTCAGGTGAATAATCTACTAAAGCTTCCTAATCAAAATAATGACCACAAAATATTTATTAAAGTTATTCTTGGTGGCGCACATTGCTACCAAAAAATGAGCTTCGTCATTGGTGAACAGTTTCGCGATTTTGCCGACCGTTTTTCACTAGCAGACGACCCGGCACTGCAGAGTGGTGTGGCAATCGCTAGAGACGATATGTCTCGACCGCAAAGTGCAACACGGCAGAGAGTTGGGCGAGTTGGTTAAGCATCTTAATAGGTGGGAACAGCGCAGGAAAAACCGACGAAGGACGAGTAGAAGAAGTGCACAGACACAGCGCTGACTAACAACTGAATGTTTATTTTCAAGCGAACCAGAAAGTAAACACTGGGTGTGGAGAGGAAAAAAACACAGAAGCCAAAAAAAGGAGGGAACCCGATAAAACAAGACACTACCACGCCATATCACTATCACACACGTCTGCCACAGTTCTTGATAAAAAACACTTCGTCAGCCCCCAAGTTAACCGACGGAGCACTGACGCATTCTTCCTCCCCCCTTGATAAAATATAAAAGGCCTCATCAATCTCCCGGGCAGTCTTGTTTTTGTTGCGCGCCAAGATCGTCAACTCATTGAACAGGGGAACGCAGCCGCACCTACTACAATGTACCGCAAGGTGGCCAGAGGGTGAGGAACGGAGAGCAAGGGAATGCTCCCTCGCCCTCACGTTCACACACCTCCCTGTCTGTCCAATGTAAACCTGACCACATGTGAAGGGGATCTGGTATACAACCCCTACTGCGCATGAGACAAACGGATCGCGGTGGTTAACATCACAGTGGTTATCCCTGTTCAACCCTCGGTTAACGGCGGAGCATAGTCGAGATAACTTCCGGGGCGCCGAAAACACCACAGGCACCTTATACTTGTTGGCCACGCGCTTGACTTGATGTGAGAGGGCGTGAATGTAGGGCACCACCACTGGTCTGGTTGTCGGTTTTTGCCTCGCCTTAGGACTGGTTCTACCTCCGAACACCTTAATAAGGGACTCAGCCACTCCCACAATCATCGCCACCGGGTATCCCGCAGAGGTCAGCCTAGACACCTGTGAAAGCAGGCTGTCCTCACACCTATGGTGGCATGACTTGAGCAAAGGGGCGCGCATACCCGACGTAGTGATCGCACGCTTCAAAAGCTTTGAGTGCGCGGAGCCGTATGGCAAAAGCCTCTTCTTAGAGCGTGGCTCATAGGCCCAACAGGTGTGTGACGGCTGAAGAGTGAGCCTCAGGTCCAAAAACTGCGACCCCTCTCCCGTAGGTGTCTCGTACTTAAACGATAACCCGGGGGAGCATTCCTTAAAGGAAGCCATGACTTCCACACACACTATCCCGGTTGGGGCCCAGGCTATCTTTAAACACAACAAGGTAGTCGTCAACATACCGAAAAACTCTCAAAACCCGACAATCCAACGACTCCGCTATGGCTCTATCACACCTCGCCAGATATAAATCACTAAGGATAGGCGCCACACTCGACCCAATACAAATCCCACTCTTTTGCAGGAAAATTTCGCCTTCAAACGTGATATAGGTGGAACTCAAGTAAAAAGTCAACAACTCCAAAAAGGGTTCCACCGCCAAACCCGTCGAGTTCATAAAAGCCACCGACCCACTGGACTGAATGCACTCTTCCACCGCTTTCATCAATTCACCATGGGGTATTGAGTAGAACATATCCTCGACATCCGGAGACACTAAATCACACCCTCCCGGATTGTCTTCTCGGAGGTAATCCACAAGGGCCTCAGAATTGCAAATACGAAAAGGGTCATCCAACGTGAGCACACACAGGTGGCGCTGAAGAAAAGAAGATACATGAAGCTGCCAGGAGTCTCTCTGGGTAACGATAGCTCTAAAAGGCCTGAGCTTCTTATGGGTCTTCACGGAGAAGAACACCTCGAGATTGAGGCCCTTGGCCCCCGACACAGACTTCCCGAGGCCCTCCAACCCAAGCTGACCGCAAAGCCTCACTGCAGTGGCCTTTACCCTCTTCAGCTCCACTCCCGACACACTTCTGAAATTCTTAAGCACCGCCTGTCTCGCTCTTTCCTGAAACATACCTTCAGGCACCACAACAAACCCCCCCTCTTTATCCGACAACAACAGCTTCAACTTAGACTCATTAAAAAAATTTACCACCATTCCCATCTTGAGCCTGGGCTAAGGCCTTCGGCCTACCCCTTTGGTCAACCCTTCCACACATTCATGAACGCAACGGTCCCTGTTTTCCTCTGACGACTTCGCAGATACCTGCCGAACCAGGGCCAGCATTTCCGAAGGCCCGACCGACGGTTCCGTGGCGAATTTGGGACCCTTTTCCAAAATGTCCGTCACTTCTGCCGGAGCCGACGCACCTCCCATGAAGACCACGTTGCCCTTGACTCCCAGCTGACCTTGACACTTCTTAGGGAACGAGGCGCGCAGCCGCTCCCACAGAAAATCTGTCACCTGCACAACCTCTCGCTTGCACGCTCGGAACTTCCTTTCTGCTGCGCCCGCTTCCACAGAAGTACGATAGCACCAGACTTTTAAACCTTCCTGTAGTAGTCTGACTTGTCTCCACGACTCCGAACGAAGGATCTTGCACACCCGTTTCGCATGTCCGGCGGACGGATTCACCATACCGAAAAGGGCGACGACTTCCGGGGGGGACGTACCTTTTCTGGCTGCGTACCCGTAGTGACGGGCTTTGCAGACTGCTGATGCGATGGCGTTAATGTAGAAAACGTCTTGATGGGTTACGATAGGAGCACACAAAAAAGGGCCCGATGTACAAGAAATGAGGTTCAACACGGCAGAGAGTTGGGCGAGTTGGTTAAGCATCTTAATAGGTGGGAACAGCGCAGGAAAAACCGACGAAGGACGAGTAGAAGAAGTGCACAGACACAGCGCTGACTAACAACTGAATGTTTATTTTCAAGCGAACCAGAAAGTAAACACTGGGTGTGGAGAGGAGAAAAAAAACACAGAAGCCAAAAAAAAGGAGGGAACCCGATAAAACAAGACACTACCACGCCATATCACTATCACACACGTCTGCCACAGTTCTCCGTGAAGACCCATAAGGAGCTCAAGCCTTTTAGAGCTATCGTTACCCAGAGAGACTCCTGGCAGCTTCATGTATCTTCTTTTCTTCAGCGCCACCTGTGTGTGCTCACATTGGATAACCCTTTTCGTATTTGCAATTCTGAGGCCCTTGTGGATTACCTCCGAGAAGACAATCCGGGAGGGTGTGATTTAGTGTCTCTGGATGTCGAGGATATGTTCTACTCAATACCCCATGGTGAATTGATGAAAGCGGTGGAAAAGTGCATTCAGTACAGTGGGTCGGTGGCTTTTATGAACTCGACGGGTTTGGCGGTGGAATCATTTTTGGAGTTGTTGACTTTTTACTTGAGTTCCACCTATATCACGTTTGAAGGCGAAATTTTCCTGCAAAAGAGTGGGATTTGTATTGGGTCGAGTGTGGCGCCTATCCTTAGTGATTTATATCTGGCGAGGTGTGATAGAGCCATAGCGGAGTCGTTGGATTGTCGGGTTTTGAGAGTTTTTCGGTATGTTGACGACTACCTTGTTGTGTTTAAAGATAGCCTGGGCCCCAACCGGGATAGTGTGTGTGTGGAAGTCATGGCTTCCTTTAAGGAATGCTCCCCCGGGTTATCGTTTAAGTGCGAGACACCTACGGGAGAGGGGTTGCAGTTTTTGGACCTGAGGCTCACTCTTCAGCCGTCACACACCTGTTGGGCCTATGAGCCACGCTCTAAGAAGAGGCTTTTGCCATACGGCTCCGCGCACTCAAAGCTTGTGAAGCGTGCGATCACTACGTCGGGTATGCGCGCCCCTTTGCTCAAGTCATGCCACCATAGGTGTGAGGACAGCCTGCTTTCACAGGTGTCTAGGCTGACCTCTGCGGGATACCCGGTGGCGATGATTGTGGGAATGGCTGAGTCCCTTATTAAGGTGTTCGGAGGTAGAACCAGTCCTAAGGCGAGGCAAAAACCGACAACCAGACCAGTGGTGGTGCCCTACATTCACGCCCTCTCACATCAAGTCAAGCGCGTGGCCAACAAGTATAAGGTGCCTGTGGTGTTTTCGGCGCCCCGGAAGTTATCTCGACTATGCTCCGCCGTTAACCGAGGGTTGAACAGGGATAACCACTGTGATGTTAACCACCGCGATCCGTTTGTCTCATGCGCAGTAGGGGTTGTATACCAGATCCCCTTTACATGTGGTCGGGTTTACATTGGACAGACAGGGAGGTGTGTGAACGTGAGGGCGAGGGAGCATTCCCTTGCTCTCCGTTCCTCACCCTCTGGCCACCTTGCGGTACATTGTAGTAGGTGCGGCTGCGTTCCCCTGTTCAATGAGTTGACGATCTTGGCGCGCAACAAAAACAAGACTGCCCGGGAGATTGATGAGGCCTTTTATATTTTATCAAGGGGGGAGGAAGAATGCGTCAGTGCTCCGTCGGTTAACTTGGGGGCTGACGAAGTGTTTTTTATCAAGAACTGTGGCAGACGTGTGTGATAGTGATATGGCGGGGTAGTGTCTTGTTTTATCGGGTTCCCTCCTTTTTTTGGCTTCTGTGTTTTTTTCCTCTCCACACCCAGTGTTTACTTTCTGGTTCGCTTGAAAATAAACATTCAGTTGTTAGTCAGCGCTGTGTCTGTGCACTTCTTCTACTCGTCCTTCGTCGGTTTTTCCAGCGCTGTTCCCACCTATTAAGACGCAAAGTGTACTTATAATTTAAAGAGCAATCGCTAGGGGGCACTGATAGTACCGCGGGCCACGCGGAGAGGTGTGCGAACTCATATTGATCGCGGTAGTACCCTCTGAAGTTTTGAGCACTGCTCCAGTCGAGCAAAAGAGAAGATTTGTGGCTCGTGTTTCGAACATGCGTCATTACGCTTCCCTACTAAAGTTTTTTTATACTCTGTTCCATGATAAATGCCCCTGTAGTAGAGGCCACAAGAGCGAGCTTCCAGCTGTCAGCGTCAATGCCAAGCACGAACGCTCGTGCAGTGCGAGAACCGTTTGGAGGATCAGGTTTTTGTAAGTAGCTTCGGATTCGCTATCACGTAAAGCAAAATATACATACTTACGGAGGCTATGAAGGAAAGCAATACGAATAGTAAAGCTGAAAACAATGTTTGATGGGACGCTAAAGCCTCAAGCTGCCTAATTATTAAAACTATTTTTAGACACTTTGTTAGTGCGCATTTACAGATGCTGACAGATGCTTGTATTCGAACGTGGCGCGTGCCTAATCGGACGTTACAGCGCTGCTTTTATGGTCATATCCCGCGGATGGTGCAGCCAGCATAACATGGTCGCGTCTTGCCAACGCCTCCTGTATACTGCCATGCGCGTTGCCAAGCGAGCGTATGCGTGGCCTATAGTGCCTACATGTTTCCGCTCGGAAACATGTAGGCACCCTAGCGTGGCCGAGCGGTTAGCGTGCTTGGCTGTTTCGCGAAGGATCAGGGTTCGATTCCAGGGAGCGGAATCTTCTTTTATCTATTCTTTCTACTTGACGTTCTCGTAAGTTCGAGAACCTTCTCGTCCGATCCAGTTACGAATGTTCTGCGAGCCGGACGTTCTAGGCCGAATGTTCCAGGGAAAGACGTGCGTACGAAAGGTGCTCCGCGTTGTGAGCCAGGGTCAGTTTCACCCCAGCGCTCGACTCTGCTGTTACGCCGACTTCGACGCCCGCGACGCTCTCCTGTTATCTTCTGCTTCCCTTTTTTTTTATTTTGGGCACAAGTTCGCGTTATTAAACGTTTCAGTTTCAACAATTATTCTTTGTTTCACCTTGTCCTACCCTATTCTGGGCAAAATGCACCTACTAATTTCATTCCCAATTCATTCCAGTGCTGCCACCAATTTATTTGCATTCGATTCCAGGGTCGTGGAAAGGCGGAAACGTTCCAACTCTGGAGTGGCAACTCCACAACACTGGTGATAGTCACCAAGGCACCCAGTTCAGTGCGAATACTGTCCTCACAGCCCATCCAAAGCTGTTATTACTGCAACAGACTCCGGCACGATGAAGTAGTTGGATTCGGAAGCCTGTTGTGAAGATTTGTACCTTGCATTGTTTCCGTTTTTTTCTTTTTATTTCTTTCGTATTTTATAATGGACAACTCTTCTTTGTTAAGAGGGTAACAAGCGTTGTAATCTCGGTATTGTTGCCAAATCTGCAGGTGTTGACATCGGTGCACTTTTCAATAAATATGTGCCATAGCCGTGGATCAGCAATGAGCACTTACCCTGGGACTTGGGTGTTTCGTAAGTATTCATTTTAATTGCGCGATAATGACGTTCGGTTTCTGTTAGAATGAACAAAAAATCCGAACAATATTCGACATGATGGATGATTTTGGGCACCCGCGGCATTTGTGATTGAGCATTTGTTCTTTTCATCTGAAGTGTGCATATTGCTTACTACCTACTGCGTATAGGATTATGGGCGTACCAACCAGGGGGGGGGGGGGGCACGGGGGGCGATTGCCCCCGCCCCTGGGTCTCAGAGTGGGGGGAGGGGGGGAGGCATGGCATGAGTTTTGCCCCCCCCCCCTGAAATAGCCGCCACGGGCATGACAAACGTTGGCCGGCTACGCCCAAAGAATGCCAACGGCACCGCCCCCCCCACACACACACACTCAAAAACAAATTGGTACGCCACTGTATACGATGTTGACGACGGAAGAGATGCTGCGACCGACTCAGAGCAATAAAAACATTCTGTTTATTCTCTTGTCATTGAGCTCGTGGCAACGAGTATGAGTAGCATTGTCATCTTTGGCGGTGCCGAGGCTGAACCGATAGACTGCCGCAGAGCGATCGCCCTCAGCTCTGCACTGTGAGGAATGGCACGATTTCGTTGAAGTGATTGCGGCTCTAGAGAGGTGTTGTTGCTGTTGACATGTACCGCAAGCAGGAAAGAGCTTTCGGAAACCGTGCATGGTAGTCGACGCCATGCTCAGGCGATGAGGCAGCAGACAGAGGGGTAATCGACCCTGTCGTGCTTTCAGTCTGGCTCGGTCAGCTCGGATTGTGCAGCCTCCGACTGAAAGGGGGATGCTGGCCGACTGCGGGGCCGATGCAACATCCCCTATGATGTCGAACCAAGCTGAGAGCGAATGCCTGACGTGGCAACGATAAGCACACCCTGGTCAGCTAGCAACTTGCTTTGTAAACAGTGTGGAAACGTCGATGAATATTCAGTTGCCGAGCCGGTGGGGCGAGCAAGGTGATCGCAGCCCATTGCTGGGAGATAAGGCGCTAGATGCGACAGAGCAGAAACGATAGCGGAGGCGCTGCAGATGTGGAGGCTGTGAAAGTTGAAGATACGCCTACTGCATTTTCGTCCGAAAAAGCAGAGCCGTTGCCGTGCCCTTGGCCACAAAGGGCATTCGCCTGGATAGGAGGCTCTCGGGGTCGACCATCATGTCCAGGTCACCAATTTGTAGCACTTTCGACGTTGAGAACGGAAGAGATGGTGCGACAGACTCTGAGTTTAGCTGCGAAAACATTCTCTTTATTCTCGTACCGTCGAGCTCGTTCCAACGAGTAGCTTGCTTTTATATACTGCAGACAATAGCGATATAGTTGAGCTACGTGTTTTGCAACACTATTAATACGGCAGATTGGGTGAGTTGGTAAGGTATAATTACGAACCAGTGGACAGGCAGACAGTTACTCAAAATCGAAACACACAAAAAATACACAAAAATACACACTCACAGAGCGCTGATATGAGTATTTTTTATGTTTGGATTTTGCATAACTGTATACGTGTGCGCTGGTTCGTAATATTGCAACACTGTCGTTTTTAGGCGGTCTGGAGGCTGAACCGATGGATCGCCATAGTCCCATATCTGTATCTGTTTTATATACTAAAGGCCTTTTTGCACGGCCCTGTGTTCGCCTTTGTCTTCCATATTTTTACTGCTCACTTGTAATAATAAATGTGAAATTTAAAACTGTCATATTTTACATTTAACTTTATCAAACAAATGTGAATTTAATTACGCTATGCATTTTACATAGACTGTTAGTTTTTATACAGTTTTGTTTAAATTTGTCAGGATACAACCTGCAAGTAAGCATAAAGTAACTGAAAAGTTGAAAGAAGCAAATGTGAGATTGCAAATGTTGCTTCTCAATAGATATTTTTCCCAAGTATTTACATGAGAGTACAGCTGAAGGTTCATTTTTCAGTTTTTATTTGAAACCAACTTTAAAGATACATTGTTTTCTAAGGTTTGTTTTTATCGAGCTCGGAAAATTCAGTTACCGATTGTGTTTAGCTTATTCTGAACTTTATAAACTGTTTGTATGAAATGCCTGAGTGCGTGTGCTAACAGTGGACGGACAAGGTTTTTATAATTTCTGATTAAACAAACTGACTAGTTTCTCTTTAGTGACCCTGTCCCCAAGGAGACAACAGAACTAGTAACGGATCCCGATGTCAAACTGCAGGAATTTGATATATAAGTTTTCTTTGCGAATGCACGTCACTGTTGTGACATATATGAATATCCTTATCGTTTGCTTGGGCTCAGGGGGTAATGCAAGTCGGCACTAGCGTGAGTATAAAGGTTGAACTGCATGTAAGCGATTTAGCGAGCAACGGCGACAACGACGAGAACCAGCGACGAATGACGAAAATTTCGCCCTATCGCTCGTCGCGTCGCTCGGTTTTTGGATTTCTAGCAAGCATCGTTCCGCTTTCATGCGGCTCCTCGTCGCGCGACTGACCGAGCGTAAGCGAAGCGGGTCGCCGTCGCTGTTCTCGTCGCTCGCAAAATCGCTTTTATGCGGTTTATACTTCACGCTGTCAAGAATATAGACTCGAGCGCGTATACTTACACCTACACTCTTAAAAAAAAGCTAGTAGTATTTACTAGGTAAGAGCTAGTAACCGCTTGTCACATATGTTACTATAGTCGGTTGCAAGCTCAGAAAAAAACGGAAATGCCTCTTAGAGAAAAATATAATCCTACGCCGAGAAACGCCAGCCAATCGTTTTCATGACGTCACGATTCCGTGGACCAATCGCGATCCTTTTGAGAAAAAAAAAAAGCTCAACATGGCTGCTGGCCTTAACAACGCGACGCTAGTTTCTCGTGACAATTATTCTGGTTTTTTGCACCGTGTTTTACGCGCCCGAGGTTACGCCACGAAATCTTAAGCGCAGACCGCATGGCGCGTTTTTGTTCGCGATTCAGGCGCGTCGGCGTCAAACTGACGTCATTTCCTGCGCGCGGGCGCGCGTTTTCCCGGGAGCGTTGGTTTCTAGCCGACCCAGAACAAGACACGAGCGCCGAGGCGTTGAAGCGGCTGTCGCCCAATGAGGGTCGGTCGAACTATCACGCGATCCTGCACGGTACGCTGTTTCGTATTCAGCACATTTCAAAGGGTTCAAAAGCATTTTTATTTTCCATATAAAAGTTGAAAAGGTGATTATTTTGACACACACACCCGTTTTATTTAGTTATTTGTTCATTTAATTCTCATTTTGTAGGATTTGCGTCAACATTTACATCGCGTGTTGAGAATTCTGTTACCTGGCAACGCTGATAATGCGCGGCCGACGGTGCTTGGCTTTGTCTGCATGCGGGTGCCCCCGCGTCAGCTTCCGCGCGAGCGTTCATAGCGCCTCGCGTTTTCGCGTGCAGAAAAACGCGCCATGCGGTCTGCGCTTTAATGATATCGGCTTGCATTTGCAGCAGTTTTTGCGAGACAACGTGAGAATCCAGCGACGCTCTTGCCAACGAAAATTTCGAAGCGGGCGCGAGGCTTAGCACTGCTGAGAGGTATGTTAGACGGTATGTTAGACGGTATCTTGGACAGAAAATGAATTGGGAAGACGGTACGTTGGACATGACTTTCTTTCTTTACTAAAGAGCTATTTCGTTGACAAAAACGTATTCTAACTTATTTAAATGTCCGGAATGAATTAAATAAATATTGTAGTAGTTTAAGACACGTTTCCCAGAGGCACTTCAGATGGGTGCAGTGCGCTTGTGGGTGGAGCTAAAAGATTGTTCCCAGGTTGCATCCGACTATAGGTACCTTGTAACCTTATTCAGTAACGGTCAAGCTAGTAACGGTTACTAGGTCAAGAAGCTAGTAACTGTTACTAGCCTCAAAGTAGAATCCATGCACTTTCCTATCTTTAGCAAGTAACTAGCGCTACCTCCCGACGGAAGACGGGAAACGCAACTAGTCACGTGATTTCCAGTCGAAACAAAAAAGGTGTGTGGTTATGCCACTTACCAGCAGGTGGCAGGCGCAACAAAAATTGAATCTGGAAATGAGTAATCCAGGTGGCGCTAGTCACAGTCCAATGGAAAGTAGACAAAGAAGGAAGCCGATTATTCATAGTTTATTTCAATTCTTTCACATAATCAAGTTGCCAAGTAGATGCATATAAAACCACATTTTTAGCACACAATCGACACAATGCACTCAACAGAAACACACGCTTACTTAATAACTCTAATAGCCAACTTACCGGTGGGGGCAGTGGGGATCGAACCCAGGAGGTTCCGACGCAAGCTTACGAGCGGAGACTCTGTAGCCCACTTGGCCACTTCCTCCCTGCTAAATCCCTTGACTGCCCTTAAGTCTTTTATACCGACCATTTGAGGGCGCAAACTTGCCGTCGTGCATCAGCACGTCAGTTTTTCGCAGTCGCTAGGTCAGTTGCGCGACGAGGCAAACCGCGTGAAAGCGACGGGAACGGGCGGCTGAGGTGGTGAGCGACGTTTCCCAGACATTAAAAAAAAAAAACCGAGCGCCGCGACGGGTGACCGTGAGAAATCGCCGTCGATCGTCGCTAGCTCGTCGCTCGCTAAATCGGTTACATGCGGTTCAGCCTTTAAAACGAATGCGGACGCCGTCGGCAAGAGAGTGCTATCTTGCCGTCTCCCGCGGCGAACGAAAGCTGTAATTGACGGGGAGTACGACGGCAGCTGCACTCCCTTCTTGTGCTGCGCTAGAAAAATGCATGCAAAATTAATCCCGCGTGAAGCTCGCATCTTACGTTTTGTAGTACACTGACAAATGCTCGCGTTTTCGAGGAAGATTTAAGCAAATTCAGAAAGATTCGTAGAATGCCAAAACAGTTTTTTTTTTCGGTAGTCCCAAAGCTAGATACACTACGACGCACATCAACGGTTGTGACAGTGCACTGTCACGACCGAAGACAGCTCAATCAGTATCATTCAACCACCGAGCACACACAAAGCGTGAAGAAGTTCTCAGTGTCAAGTAGGAGTAGGCAGAGAAAAGCTTCTTGGACGACGAAACCCAATCCCGTGACAGCGGCACCGGCTCGTCGGAACCGCCATCGGAGCAGTCCAGGTCCACGCAGACACTCGCCTTGTCGAGCGCACGAACGCTAACTATGCACTCCAACACGGGAACACGAGAACTGCACACGACCCTAGGCATAAACAGCAGGTTCACATCGGAGAAATTAGCGTCTTGCGAACTCCGACTGGCCCCAACTTGCTTGTCGTACAATGTTGCCAAGCGTCGCTTGTGAAAGAAAACCATTAGTTTTAAAAAAGACAAAAATATTAAAAAAAACGAAATTAACTTTTTTGTTTTGTTTTCGGAAACGCTTTTAGTATGTGCTACGTGGCTATTTTCATCCCAGTTAAAACCAAAATGAAAATATAAACGCTCACAAACAAATGCAAACGAGAAGGAAAGTAAGTAAGCCGCATGGCCATTGCATCAACAATGGCTGCTGCGCTCGCTGCAGCGCTGGCTTCCACGTCGTGCTGGTGCGGAGGCTGCGATCGTTATAAAGCCAGCTCCAATCCTTAAACATGCCCCCTCATACAATATTTGACGCTACGATTGCGTGTAGATACCTCCCCCTGCGATCCGAAACAGCAAGTACGTCGCTAACGCTGGCAATCGGGTATGAAGCAAGCGCCGCCATCTTCTCCGCGTTGCGGTAGTAAATAGCTAGTAAAAAGGTAGTAACGGTCAGAAAAAGGTAGCAATGGCTGCATCTGCTGACTTTTTACTACCTATCGCGCGTTTGAGGTAGTAAATTTTTACTAAAAGGTAGTAACGCTCAGAAAGGGGTAGTAACTGCTGCATTACTAGCTTTTTACTAGCTTTTTTCTAAGAGTGTAGCTTCTCATTTCCACGAGAACGCGTGTAAATTAAACGCTAATCCAAGACGGGGGCTGCAGCCAGCAGCTTTGAGAGCGTCATATAACGGAGTACAGTCTGACAGAAGCAAGCACACACTTCTCTAGCGCATTCCAGCCTTGAGCGCTCGAACTTCTTAATATAAAACTAGATTTTGCTACATTTTCTCTAGCTCGAAATATTATTTTTAAACATAGGGTGTCTTTTAGCCATAATCTAGACTAAGAGAAATGTGTACCTTCCCAAATTATATTTATGTCACTATATTATATAAATAATAATTGTGTAGTATCGTTACGTTCATGTAAAATATGGTGGGGGCCACCGGCCCTTCGTCTGAAACAAAAAGTCTGTTATATATAACGAACGGGTCACTGCAGATATTGAGATATTGAGTAGGAGTGTTGGGTGTTGGATTCGTCGTTTGGCTTTCGAAGCGAGCAGACGTACAGCAATGAGCTCCGTCAGAGCGGTATCAACGGCCGCTGATAGCCGTGGTTTCAAGGATGAACGCAGCAGCGAGGGCTACAAGATTATCATGCCCCCGATACTGGCGGGCGAGCATCTTCTGAATTCTCTCTTTTCGCACGTTGATATTGGAGCAAGGCCGTACCGGATCGGAGATTTCAAGGCCAAGCTGCAGAACGCAGGAGATAGCTGCTTTTGGTTTATTTCAGATGAACCACGTATGGCTGACGACCCTGACGACACCCGCTGCCAAAGAGAAGTTGGCTGCCGTTAAGGCCTTCGAAGTCAAAGGCAGGCGGTCCATCATCATCCACCTGGACCGGGCGGAGGTGCGCCTCAAGTTGCATTGGATCCCGGTTGACGTCCCCGACGACTGCGTAAAGCGAGCCCTGGAACCGTTCGGCAAATTCGAGGAAGTTTCCCGAGAGAACTGGAGCGTCGGCGGCTTCGAGGGAGTCCAGTCGACCGCGAGGACGATGAGACTAGCCCTAAAAGAGAGCGTCACCATTGAGCACCTGCCGCATGAGCTCCTGCTTGTTGGCTGCACTGCGCTGGTCCTGGCACCAGGACGGGCGCCGCTCTGCTTTCGGTGCCGCAAGACCGGCCACATCCGGAAGGAGTGTCGTGTGCCCCACTGTGAGGGCTGCCAACGCTTCGGGCACACTAGAAGTGAATGTGTCAGGACATACGCCGACGTGGCCCAGGCGGGGGCGGAAGAAGACATGGCGGAACATATCATGGACCAGGTCGAGGCGGAAGCCGCGACGGCAGAAGCCGGAGGGACCACCATCAACTCCGAACCTCGGGGTCAGGGTGGAACATCCGCAAATGCTTCAGCCCAACCCCAGATACCCCCGGCTGACGTGAAAGCCCAAGTGGACGTCACTCCAACGCAAGAAACAGCAGGCAGCGGGCCTACTCCTCCTCTGCCGCCCCGAGAACCCGATTGCAAGGAAGACGAACTACACTGGGCGTCAGTAGCCTCCGCCCAAAAGGCGGACTGCGAAAACGACGGTGTGCAAATGGAGGCCGTGGACGGCTCTGCCAAGCGACCTCTCCAGCCAATAGCTACAGAGGACGACGAGCACCCAACGGGGCTCCAGGAGAGGGTGCTCCAAAGGTGGAGAATGGTCATGTCCAAGAGGGGCAAATACCAATTACAACGAATCAAAGTTTTTTTATAAACAATTCAAGTTGACATTGAAAAAAGGGTTTTTATTGACAAAGCAGATGATATTCTTCTTTTCGTACCTACAATTTTATTCAACTAGGCCAATCCTGAAGCGCGGTACCACCGGACTACCAAAATAAGTTTGCCAAAATTGACTGTTTTTGTGAATTTTCACGTGAGAATTTCGAAATTTAGCGCAGTTCGTTTGACTATAAGTATAAACACCTGTAAAAAGTATGAAATAGAATGACCGAGTAGATGCATATAAAATCACAACTGAATGTGCTTCCTCAAAGTCAGTTCTTCTAAAACAAATATCTGCCAAAAAAGGGGGCCCCCCATCAGCAATAAACCCATTCCGCTTCAATAAAACTCTAAAATTTTAAAGAATTGGCTCCAGTAGCAGGCCCCGCATCATTGTACTATACGAAACCATGTTTTACCGAAAAACCGGCTTTCGCAGGTGAGCACTGAATGATCTTTTCGCTTGAGTAAAACCAATTATAGATCAAAGGAAAGATCATGTTCTACACTACAAGATGCATAAAATATCACGACTGAATGTGCTTCCACGAAGTCAGTTCTTCTAAAACAAATATCTGCCAAAAAAGGGGGCCTCCATCAGCAATAAACCCACTCTGCTTCAATAAAATTCTAAAATTTTAAAGAATTGGCTCCAGTAGTAGGCCCTGCACCATTGCACTACGAAACCATGTATTAGCGAAAAACCGGCTATTCGCAGGTGAGCACTGAATGATCTTTTCGCATGAGTAAAACCAATCTTAAATCAAAGGAAAGATCATGTTCTACACTACAAGATGCTATTGTCACGAATGACAAGTGATGAGGCAAAGAATGAATAAAGAAACTAAACTTTTAATGGAGGCGAACTTGTGCCCAAAACAAAATAAAAGCAAGGTAGCGTCGCAGGCGTCGATGTCGCCGAAACAGCAGGATCGATCGCTGGAGCAAGACTGACTCCGCTCGCCTTGCGGAGTCCCTTATGTAGCCTCGTACGTTTCTGGATCATTCGGCGTAGAATATTCGGAACTCGGTCAGTCGAGAATGTTCTCGACCTTACAAGAAGGCCAAATTGAAAGAATGAATAAAAGGATGGCCCGCTGACTGGAATCGAACTTACACCTTCCGCGCGAAAGTCATGCGCGGTAAGCACTCGGCCACGCACGTTTTTCTCGCCGACGCGCGTGGCAATATATAACGTATTTTTAGCAAGTTTGAATGTGCAGCAATCGCGCTTCATAAACCTGCGAAAAGTATCATGTGTCATGCCGCCGTGGGACCCCAGCTTTAAAAGACCCATATACGGCTTTTGGTCTAGAATATATCAATTTATATTAGGATTTTACTAATAACACATCGTTCCACGGGCCAAAAGAGAAAATATAGGAAGTCAAAAGCCTGACTTTCGGTACGAACATTTGAAAACACACCGGACTATTTCGTACCTCCTTCCTTTCGTTAGCTCTCTGCCTTTTCACTGTGATACATCCGCGGTCCCAGCAGCGCGTTACCGGTCCCAAACGCACGTCACACGGCACCGGACCTCACTTAATCCTTTCATTCCTAAGCTGGCATTATGATGGAAGCTACGCGCTTGCCGGACCAATCAGCCGCCTCCTTTTCATCACCTGACCTCATTCTCTGCGCGTGGGTATGCGCGAGAGAGCGTGATCACGTGGCAAATGATGGCTGACCCAACGAGCACGTAGCTTCCACAGCACTGTCAGCTTCGGGGTGAACGAAGTCGGAAAAACAACTGTAGTCTGAATTTCGAGCGACGGGCTAATCCTCTAGAGGGAGAATGGCTGTGGCCGGGTACACAAACGATAGTCCGAGCAAGAGGGGCTCTCCTCTTTCCGTCTTCTCGAACTGTTTGGTAGAATGCGGGGTTTATGAGTTGAGGAGGAAAACTAAGCAGGAAAAAGTTGGAAAAGCGTTTCATGACTCCTTTAAAGGCGCTGTGCAACAATTTTCAGACTTTGTCCAATTAACTGTGGAAATTAATCTGCGTCACCTATGAAACGAAAAGCTGAAAACCGTATTTTCTTGAGAGCGCGAGTTCTTATAGAAAAAGTAAAGAAACAAATCGAAGGTCATAGCGCCTCTCCACTCTCCACGTCGACTTTCGAGTGACGTACTCTGGAGGTCTACGTAGTTTCCCCTTGGGTTCTTTCTTAAGAGACTAGCCGCTTCCTCCGCGATTGTCGACTTTTAAAGGATTAGCCTCGTGAGAAGGTCGCGGAGAGCGATCGACACAAAGGACGGTTCGCCACGGGGCTGACGGCGAGTGTAGAAGCGGAGGGGGACAGTTTTATTGACTTCTGCGTATACCCTAGAAACGGTGTCATTTTAGTTCCCGTAACCCCGACAGGCGGCTGCAGATCGACAAATAATTCCTTTTTTACTTTACGATTACGCAGAAGAATAGCAGTATTTCGCAGAAAGGTGACGCGTTTTTGGTCACTTGAGCACTTCCCTTTTAAGAGGGGAGTAGTTCACCTATGTTTAAAACCTTTCATCAATAGGTCATGCCCACATACTGTAAAAACAGGCTTTGACGCGCAGATAGCTAGGTTAATATTAGTGGGGTGCACCATTAACTTAATATCTGTCGAAAAAAAGCTCCCTCAGAAAATCAAAAATCCCGATTCAACCCAATGTAAGAGAAGGGACCGAAACCAAAGGCCAGAGGTTGTGCCTTATATTAACAATATTTCTCAGGGTCTTAAAAAGATAGTCAACAGCGTAAACATCAATGTAGCGTTCTCTGTTCCTTACAAGCTCTGTAGTATGTAAAAAAGTCAATTCACCCTCCTATAGAACCTTAGGTTGTATAAAAAAAACACATTACACCCGTTTTGTTCCGTGCTTTGAAGGGGTGGTTTATGCAATTCTGCTCTCACGCGGTAAGCAGTACGTCGGGCTAACCGGGAGCTGTCTGAATGACCGGTTACGCGAACATCACTATAACATAAACAGAGTAATCTCAGGTCACCTAGGCATCCGTTGCTGGGACTCCGGGTGTTTGGGGGACTTGAGAATCTGCCCTGTTATTGCCAGAAGGCGTAATAAGCTGACACGAGAAATTATCGAACATGAGAAGTAGCCAGGCTGGACAACCATTGCGTCAGGGCGCCATCCTTAGCTTTATCAAAGAAAGAATTTGATTACTTCGAGATAACATCAAAGTATCAGGAGTAATGAGAAATTTTCGTTAATTTTTTTTAAAATTTATTTTACAAAAAGAAATACAAAATGAAATAATTTTCATTTTATATTTAATCTTAATTTATTTTATTTTTAGTTTAGTCGTCATATATTTATTTATTTAATTATTTATTATTTATTAATGTTTATTGACAATTTGGTTTCTGGAGTTTTAAATTTTAAAATGTTCTCATTACCGGCGAATGAGGAGATGACGATTTGAGGTTGAAGAAATAAAGCAATCAGTTGTTAGTCAGAGAGGCGAGTCTGTTCTCTTTTGTGTGCCAGTGAGTTTGACTTTATATCCGTGCTGCTCTATTCAAGAGGATCCCCTTCTCTTCTGGTTATCAGGTAAGGCCTGTTGTCTTCGGAGCCATAATTAATTTAAAGTTTTCAAAAAAAAAAACACCTTTCATTAACAGTTGTACGGGCCCCGCCTATCTGCCAAGCCTGGTAAGCCACCCAGAGTATTTCAAGTTTGATGAATGAATGAAATAATGAATGAGGAGGGAAAGTTATTGCTATTCGCTTTCAGTGCTGGTTTATTTGCGCTCCAGTCTACAAGCGTGCAAAGTGCCGGAACTGTCTGCGCAGAAAGTTTGTCACCGGTAAGAACAGAAGAGCTACTTCCCCTCCACCCCACCTCCCCCCCCCCCCCCACAAAAAAATAATAAAGGAACAAGAGAGGCACTTTAAAACGTTTGTCCGTCCCCCCCCCCCCCCCCCCCCCCCCCCCCGCCCCCAAACCCTCATGGAAACAACACTCCCGCTAAAAAAATGCTTTGGAATTGCGCCCATCGCCGATATATTTGGGTTTCCATCCCCCATCGCCGTCGCCAACTTCCTACAGAACCTCTCGGAAGGGCACTATTTTCTAGAATTCACGTCATCAGTCTCCAACTCTGTGACTTTCATAAACCTCGGCAAATCAGTGGGCAAAGGCCTCTTTGAAACTTCCGTCATGCTCTATTCTTCCTACCACCATCGATCAAAAAAAAAAAATATATATATATATTTCATTTAATTTTCACAGTTCCGTCCTTCGCGTATATGCAGTAACGTTGTTGATTTGAAACACAAAAAAATATTAAAATGATTTGCTTCTCCCTCTCCACTTTCTCGATAATGCTAAAACGACGGGTAATCCTCATCGTTACCAGATAGGATGCCCTTTTCTCAGACCCCCGTTCTAAAGAAGAAAAGAACCCCATTATAGTTACGTACCACCCTACAGTCCATAAGGAGGCTACAGAACTCCTTTCTGAAACAGCCCACAGGGAGGAATCGGTGGCCGAGTGTGCTAGCGCACACCAGCTCAGAGCATGTGGAGCGAAAACTCGCGCTGCAGAACCCAGGGGCCCTGGGTTCAATCGGCACCCCTGCCCGTTGGAATCTTGATGAGCATATATAGTACCGGTGTACGGTCGTGTATCACTACTGCGTAGTGCACCTTAAAGACCCCAGGTTAGCGGTTGTACTGCACTGGATAAGGTGCGCATCTACAGCTCAGAGACGAGTCGCTGGTAGAGACAGACAATGTTTTAGGCTGTATAAACTTACGCAC